>NW_015114435.1:13951-20561 GCF_001443285.1 Poecilia latipinna | reverse complement strand
GCGGGCCACATGTGGCCCGCGGGCCTTGAGTTTGACACATGCGACTTAGAGGCTTTAGCAGCTAAATTCACCGCAACTGTTGATAAAAAACAGCTTTTACTAAGTCTATTATGCAGAATTAGAAGAACAAGAAGCAGAACATTATCCCGGTCGACTTCTTCCTGAGCAGCGGAGAAAAGTCTGAAAAGTCTCACAAACTTGGGTCTGACTTTTTTTCCCCCAAACACCGGCTGAAGCTGATGATCTCTGGATAGCTGCACATAGAGGCAGTGTTGTAGTCAAGACCACCTAACCCGAGACCAAGACCAGCACCCTGCTCTATACAACACAATAAATGAATTTACAATAAGTGAAATATGATAAAAACTGCTTCTCAAATTGATCTGGAAGATCCACATTCTCCTGAAAACACTTAAATATTAAATATTTAGAGCTGAAATAAATTATAATTATCAATTCAAACTCTTCTTTGTTCTGCTTTGCTTCCGTCTCTAAGTCACAATCAGCAGGTCCCATGTCGCCCCTACCAAGATAACGCCCTGGGTGGTTGCTCACATCACCCATGTCAGAAACCACTGCTCTCTGAACGGTAAACTATGAATACTGTCCAAGGAGCAACAAGCAAGAAAGAATCAGGCAAAAGGAGAACCGTGACTGTTGCATGAAGCCAGGTAGCAGATAACAGAAAATAATCAAAGAGCATGCGCTGTGCATTATCTTACGTTCTTGTATTTTATTTATTTGATGATTAAATAAACATATGTATTTAATAAAATAGAATAATAACTACTGCAGTGTGCACGATGCATTACAAAAACAAAGAACGGTCCTCAGCGAGACTCCAGTTCTATCGTTCATAGTAAAGAGCCGTTCAGAAGAATCGGCTCGTTCGTGAATGTCACGTCACTATATTGCAGACTTTGGTCACAGCGTTGTCCCATACATGCGTCACATCAGTCAACTCCTCCGCACAAAAAGCGCAGTAAGTAACAGTTTTATTTCATCGCAAACGCAACATTTTGTCACTGCACAGTTAGCTTCGCTAACTTCTCTTCCGCATACTTTACCTTTGTTTGAGCTTCCTCAAAGTCACGTAAAAGTTGGACGGTTTCTGTAAGATTAGCGCTGCTGAATTCACACATCGTCTTGCTTTCTTATGATTTATGAAGGAAATTTTATTACCGTCGATTAGTCGGACGTCTTCTCCCACTCCGAGACAAACTGCGCATGTCTCAGAGCGCGAGCGACGGCTGCCAGCGGAAACAGAAACACGTCATTAGTCAGTCGCTTTATGGCTGGGATTTGAATCGGTCATGATCCGTGTTTCTGTGTATTTATTTTTAAGGGTTTTCTGTGTTCAGTTTCTGTCCTGTGAGTCTCTGTTGTCTCCGCGTTGATTGTTCCCAGGTGTGTCCAGTTACCTGATTAGCCACGTGTATTTAGTCCCACCTGTTGTCTCTGTCTCTTGTCGGGTCCTTGTCAAACTGGCTGCCATCACAGTTGAACTGTGAAGTCCTGTGTTGGTTTAGTTCTCTTCTTCAGTCCCTAGTTAGCTGTGTGCTAACTCTCTGCCGTGCCGCCTGTTCTGGACTGTTGAGCTTCTTCATTAAATCACAGCCTGGGCCTCTGCGTCTCTCCTCACCACCACACATGACAGAATCGGTATTTTAGCATCCAGTGAAAACAAAGATGTTAACAAATAAACTGGACAATATGCTGGCAATTTAGTGACATTTCCACAGTTGTGGTCTTGAAATAAAATCCCAGCACTCAATGTCGGAGATCAAGACTGAGGCCATCAAAAAGTGGTTGATGGTCTCGAGTGAGTCAAACTACCACATTGACCACAGCGGCGCTTTTGGAACCAAACCAAACGAATCCAGTTTGGTTTCAGCTGCATCCAGCGCCGCCTCCTGCTGCTCCTGCGCCCCGATGGGCAGCAGGCCGCTCTGCTGACTCAGCTCCGGCTCTGACTGCGGGAGAGGTCGTTCAGTTTAGAGTTGCAGACGCTTGTAACATTAGATCAGCGGTGTTCAAAGTGAGTCTCGGGGACCATTTGTGGCCCCTGGACTGATTTTTTTTGGTCCCTCACCACAATTCAAAAATGAATCAGGACAAAACTACGACTGTTAAATCGAAATCTACAAGCAAAAATGATTGATGCAATACAAAGTGATCATCTTTCCCAAGCTTTCTGCTTTCCTGTTGCCATGGTAACCAGGGCCACATCTACTCACTGGTTTACACTGTAAAACCCTCTGCAGCCAGACCTGCTTTCAGCTGCTGGAGTAAAACTGGGCTGAACACAGGAAGTGAAACTTATGAAATATTTTTTCAGTTTTATAATTTTAATCAAACTGGATGCTTTTCATTTAACAAGGAAAACATGCAAAAACCATTTGAAGTTTTAAATCTATGATCCCATTTCTACTAAAAAATATAGTTTAATTAAAATAGTTCAGATTTAGTTTATTGTTGAGAAGGTTGAAAAAAAATTATATTTTCAGTAATTTTAACTTTTAAAATTGACACGTTTTGGCCCAACAGTCCTTTGGAGTTGTCAAGTTTGGCCCAAGTGAGCAAATGTTTGCAGTGTTTTCCACGCACTGTAAAACATGTTTCCTCCACCGGTCCACTGGTGATGTGAGGCAGCCATGTTGAATCACCACGTCTGGGGAAATCGGTTCAGTTTATTTTTTCAACTGGGAAGTCGGAATTTTCCATTTCGGTCAACAAACTGAACACATCAACACCAACGCAATGTTAGATTGGCCTAGTCAAAGTCCAGACATAAAACACATTTCACAATCTGTGGCAACTTAGAAACTGGTGTTTATATGTTGTCTCCATCCAAAGCAGAAATGTTGGAAAATGTTGGAAAATCACAGTTGAAGGTGGTTCAACTTCAGGTCCCTTAAAGGGCCAGCAGCAGGAAATGTTCCTTTCGCTGTTTTCTGGGTTTTCTGCGCCTGTAACGGCCGGGGTTCGGTTCGGATCTCGGTCAGAAGCAGCGTGATCATTAAAGGAGAGGTGAGCGGTAATATGTCCCCTGACACCACCTCCCCTTTAACAGCGGCTGATGCGGGATTTCACGGATAAAACGAACCTTTAATGTCGAGTCTGTTTTTCCGGTGGCCCACTGACACACATTCAGCGGCGGCAGCCTGCGAGCCCACGAGCAAAGTGACCTTGTGATGCAAGCTGCCAAAAATCTGGACCAAATCTGTGTGTGTGTGTGTGTGTGTGTGTGTGTGTGTGTGTGTGTGTGAGATCTGATGGACACACCGACCGACGCGCTGTTCCTCGCCGCAGCAGGCGCCTCGTCCCGGGCTGATGGAGGACCGACAGTCAGCGGACGGTTGGAGGAAAATGTAAGAGAAGCTACATTTCCGCGGGTTGGTGCGGGAATCCGTGCGGGAATCCTCGAGGGGTGGCGGGCTGCCCGCTGGCCGAGCTGCGCGTCAGGAAACGGCTTGAGCCCGGAGCGGGAGGCTGGAGGCTTACCTGGAGCTGGAGCCGAGCCTGGCTCCGGCCGCCGGGAACATCTTCATCATCTTCATCCGGAGATGGAGGCGGCTGGACAGAGTGAGGAAGGCGGAGAGAGAGGATGAGGATGGTGGCTGACACTGACCATGCGCAAAAGCAGCCTGTGGTTTTCAGATTGGTGTCAGTGGAGTTGGTGTCTGCTGCCTTTTGACCTACATCACTCTGACTACGAGCAGCATGAGGCTGCAGCGCCACAACATCCGCTGTGAGCCGCTGCGTCTGGAGGAAGGCTAGCCGGCTGAGAGCCGATAAAAGGTCCGATTTAAGATTTTAAAGGCTTCATCGATGCAGCTGGCCGAAAATGTTACGTTATTTATGTCAAATATAACTGAAAAATATTTCAGTTATATTTTCATATTTATTCACTTTTCCTTTAAAAATAAGAAAAGAAAAAATACTTTTCTATTCCGTCAGGATGCTGTGACGCTGCAACTCCCCCTGGTGGTCACTGAGGAAAATGACAGTTTGGTTTGATCTATTGGAAGGTAAAACAAAATGTCAATGTTTCCAGATGCAGAGAGGCAAAGAGGAGAACTGAAATAACAGAAATCGGGTCTCCTCTTCCTTCTGCTAGTATACAGTTTGAATCTGCACCGCAGCACAGCTAGCTGCTGCAGGACCTTAGAAGAGGAGGCTTAAGCAGCATTCACACCATCCCTGTTCAGTCCACTTTAATCAAAGTCTAGTCAGTTTACCTAGGAAGTCCGGTTTGTTTGGTGAGGTATGAATCAAACTCGAAGTACAGCGCAGGGCATTCTGGGTAAACACAACCAAAAAAGCTAACGTGTTAGCCTAGCGCTAGCAGCAGAAATGGCTCATGGTCTTTAACCAAAGACTAAAGAGAAATATTCCAACCGCTAAAATCCAAGTTCACCTCGCTGCAGCAAACAGGAAGGGCCGGGACGGACCGCTGTCGGTCTCTTACCTTATTTGGAAATGGGACCATTGCACTCCGGAAGTGAAGGGGGCGCTATTTCCTAAATCATCCGCGTTCTCCGTTTTAATTTTCTTTTGAAATCTGTGATATAGCTTCATCTTTAGGGAGGAGTTTCACTCTCAGCATGTATTTCAACTTCTCTTTTTTATTTACTTCAGCACAGCTCACAGCTTTTAACAAATTCCGCAGCTTTCTGTGAATCTGCTCCTTTTTCGCATCTTTTCGGGCCTGCTACTGCCTCTAGTGGCGTGGGGGTGGTAACAAAACTAATATAATTACGTCACTAAACGAGAATGCCACAAAATCTTTATTATTTACTATTAATTTCGCCATTACTGGCAACGTGAAAGATAAATTATCTTATAAAATACAGTATTTTTCTTCAGGATGTAGAGCTAATTAGGTGACATTGTAACATAACTACTATGTTTGTTTGTTTTTTTCCTGTATAAAATACATTGAAGAGAAAATGTATCATCTGAATGGTATAACAGTTGCTGTTATTTCTTTGTAAAATTATTCAGAGTTTCCACTTTTAAAACTGATTTTTGGGCAGGTCATGCTGATTTTTAGGTGTGGCTGAGACTTAGTGTATAAAAAGGGGCGTGTGCGTCACCGTCAGATCCGTGCAGCGGGAGACTTGAATTAATTGAACGTTTAGAACAAATAATGAATCAAAGTAAGGAGGTAAAACGGAAGATGAAAGTTCGCCCCAGCGCCGCGGATCGGGCGCTTTAGGAGCTGGATTGGAGCTTGTGCACAGGAAACGCCGCCAGGTGCAGGAGGACGCCACCGGGGGGAAAAGAAAGACATTCCCGGTGAGATCTGGACTTTACGTTTCTTTTTGGGGATTTTTGGTGGTACCACTCCTTTTTCTCATTTTTTGGGGGGAGGTTTTTGACGCTTGAAACTTTGGATTAAAAAGGAGAAATTCTCCCATGATATGGAACTCGTTTCTGGACAATATTCGTATTAAAAAGGATCAAGAAGATTTGGACATTTAACCATTTGAGTTTCTTTACTAACATGAACTAAGTGGATTAAACCTATCCTAAACTTATTTTGAGAGAGTTTTGGTTACTGATTTATCAGGATAACTATTATTATTTTCTTAGTTCGTGTTTTTTGTAATAAATCGTTGCAAAAGGTCGACATAATTTCATATTTGAGTGTTTGGCTATTTATTTACCTTTCATTTAACTGGTGTAACATATTTTGCCTGATGCCTGTGACGTAACCCCCTTGTGTGTATTTGTAAGTTCTGCTTTAAATGGGAGCCGAATTTTACAACATAAACAACACCTTTATACATTACAAATATCTATATATCTCCATCAATTATAGGAGGAACAACAGAAATAAGACATGAAAAACATGATCAACAATAATAAAAAATACCATATACAATGTATACACAAGAAATTTAATTGAGCAAAAATCAATAACGAACAAATTAATTAGGTTCACAGACGAATAGCCAGGGTTGTTAAACAAGCAATAATCCACATTTTTGTTTTGTTGGTAAAGTCCTATATATAGGAAAAATATGATTAAACTATTTAGTCTTCCAAAGTGGAAATTTTTCTTTGACTCTAAAACAATAAAATAAAACTAATTAATAGAATCATAATATCAACAATTTGTGCATCAAGTAAACACTTAGCATGCTACAGGTAAATGGTATCATTTAGTTTGGTTAAGAATAATTATTGCACTGTCAGCGAATGACGTCTAATAGATGTTCTATAGTTACCAGAGGAACACGGTACCGCCTTCATGAGCTCAGAGGTTCAAACTGATGAATAAAGAGGATGGACGCTCCCGGCTGAAACACTCCTGCCGTCTTCCAGGTTCTTTCAGCAAACAGTTTGGACAGAGATGTTTTTGGTTTCACCACCATTTACCTGCTGTTATACCTGCCATTCAAACTATTCTTAAAAGATGATCTTTTAGTCTACAGCTCATGTGACCAAACCAGCCGAGGAGATGAAAAGTTAAAACTTGAGATGAGTTAAAACTTAAGTCAAATTTTTAAGTTTTAATATTTGAACTCATTGTTAAAATGTTAACATTACTTAACTAGAGGTAATGTTAGCTAATGTTACCTCTAACTAACTAGAGGTTTTG
>NW_015114435.1:7211-11683 GCF_001443285.1 Poecilia latipinna | reverse complement strand
TAATTTCGCCATTACTGGCAACGTGAAAGATAAATTATCTTCTAAAATACCATATTTTTCTTCAGGATGTAGAGCTAATTAGGTGACATAAACAACACCTTTATACATTGTAAATAATATCTATATATCTCCATCAATTATAGGAGGAACAAAAGAAATAAGACATGAAAAACAACATTATCAACAACAATAAAAATGCCATAACAATGTATACATAAGAAATTTAATTGAGCAAAAGTCAATAACGAACAAATTAATTAGGTTCACAGACGAATAACCAGGATTGTTAAACAAGCAATAATCCACATTTTTGTTTTGTTGGTAGAGTCCTATATATAGGAAAAATATGATTAAACTATTTAGTCTTCCAAGGTGGAAATTTTTCTTTGACTCTAAAACAATAAAATAAAACTAATTAATAGAATCACAATATCAACAATTTGTGCATCAAGTAAACACTTAGCATGCTACAGGTAAATGTTAACATTTAATTTGGCTAAGAATAATTATTGCACTGTCAATGAATGACTTCTAGATGTTCTATATTTACCAGAGGAACACAATAACGCCTTCATGAGCTCAAACTGACGAAAACAAAAGGATGGATGCTGTAAACAGTTTAGACAGAGTTGTTATTGGTTTCACCACTATTTACCTTCTATTTTTCCAAGTATTCTTAAAAGATTGTCTGTTAGTCTGCAGCTCATGTGACCAAACCAGCCGAGGAGATGAAAAGCTAAAGCAGTCAACAGTTAAAACTTAAGCTAAATTTTTAAGTTTTAACATTTTAACTCATTGTTAAAATGCTAACATTACTTAACTAGAAGTAATGTTAGCTAATGTTACCTCTAACTAACTAGAGGTTTTGCACGAGTTGCACTTGTTAGGTAACCCCAAGATCACTGGGTCTTCTTAAAAGATAGAGAGACGTTTCTTAAAAATGTAGCCAGTGTTTTCAGCAAAGTCGAGCTGACAGGAATGATCCAAAGAATTTAAAATTTGCCACAGTTTCAACAAGATGTCCAACGAGTGAAACTGGAACCACTTCCAGGTCTTGTTCATGTCATTTAATTAGCTCTACTTCCTTAAGAAAATGAAAAGGTATGTTCTTTTGTGAGGGACTTTATCTTTTACTGTTCCAGTAATGCCAGAATTAATAATACATAATAAAGACTTTGGTATTCTGATTTAGTAATTAGATTAGTTGTGTTACCACCCCCACGCCACTAGAGGCAGTAGTAGGCCCGAAAAGATGCGACTAAGGAGCAGATGTAGAAGTACACCGAAAGCTACAGAATTCATTAAAAACTGTGAGCTGCGCTGAAGTAAATGAAAAAGAGAAGTTTAAATACATGCTGAGGCAGAAACTCCTTCCTAAAGGTGAAGATATCAATTTTAAAAGAAAATAAAGATGGGAGACCACGAATAATATAGGAAATAGCGCCCCCTTCACTTCCAGAGTGCAATGGTCCCATTTCCAAATAAGGTCTGAGACTGACAGTGGTCCGTCCCGGCCCTTCCTGTTTGCTGCAGCAAGGTCCTTCTCCTAAAATCTGACGCCTCCATCTTGTTTCCATCTGGTGAAGAAGGAAGTTGCTCTCAGTGTCTTCAGAGGTTTTTGTGTCGTTTCCTTTTGTGGTTCTTGGTGCAGCGCCCCCACAGGCCAGGAGGGGAACAGGTTGGTTTGACTCAGAGCAGAGAGAAAGAGAACCAGAGCAGCTGAGACAGTTTTTTTCAGTGTGGGAGTGTTTTCAGTCAGAAGCTTCGTCAGAACCGCTGTAGCACAGACTGCAACAGGAGAGCCTTCATGGCTGCTGCTGTCAGCATCTATTATTTTATATTTTTGAATTAATAACTGCAGAAATCACAAGCTGCCAGTGTTTGTGGGCGTTAATGCTGATATGTTTATTAAAAAAACAATATCCATCCAGACTGTGGCTGGATGCACAGAGAATACCTGAAAATTACTTTTTATAAGAAATAAAAAGTAATATTGACAGAACAGTAAGCATAACTTAACGTCTGTAAACGTGATTCTGTAAATCTCTTTTGGTAAAAATAAAACTTTGCAGGTTTGTTGAATTCTGTTGAAAATTAAATGCAAAACAAATTAAATGAAACAAAATAAAAAGTTAAACATCAAAGGAAAACACAAATCATACAAATGATTAATTATGCAACATCTGGACTAAACTACAGAATCTTCTGTAAACACAAAGATCTGACCTGAAAATATGAAAGATAATGTTGGTCACATCCAATGTCCTGCAGCCACGAATCGCTCTGAAAAAAGACCAATCCTGCTTTATCTTTGCATTGAAAACGGTCTCCTTGAGCGTTACCATGGCAACGCATATCCGGCTCAGACATGCTGATCCTAACGAAGCAGCAACAAAACACCAGCTTCTTTCTCCTTCGCTGCAACATGAAGCATTTTTATTTCCAGGTTCAGAAAACAGATTTATTTATCAGTTATTTCATTCTGGAACCACAAGATCCCAGAATGCATTGCAAACAAAACATGAGATGAGAAGGAAAGAAGCACCCAGATGATACTAAAACCTTTTTAATCTTTGTTAGCGTGAACTCTCACTCTACACGCCAAGTTAGCTTTGTGATTAATCCGCGGTTGAAAATAGATCCATGGATTGTGTGCGAGAGACGTCAGCATCGCTACAAAGTCTCATTCTGTGAGAAATCTGTTATTAATCATACGATCTTCAGGGCAAATATCTGGATATTGGAGACAAACATTAGCAACTTCGCTACAATCTGGCAGAGGTGAAGGTTGTCACCTGAGGGAGCAACATGCCAACTCTAAGGCTGGACGTGTCAAAGGTCACAGAAGGCGATTTCATCATGAATTCATTTTTGAGAAAAATCCCAAAATATTTATATGGACTTGTTTTTCAAGATTTCTTTTTTCTGTTTCCTTATTTATCCAGAAATTAAAATTAATTCTGTTTCTGAACTGGTGAAGAGATTTATTTATGAGTATTTTAAAACTGTCAGTTCTTCCTCTGTTTTCGCCTCAGAGTCAAACATAAAACTCCTGGGATGTTTTTAATATCTTAAACTCAGAATTATGATTCTCTAGATTATCTGTAAAACATCCTGATGAAGAGACACTTAGAAAAATAATGTGGAGAAATTACAAGTTTTTCTCTTTTTTTTCCAAACCCCCTGTAAATAAAAAAGGAAATAAAAAAAAGACAATAACTGAAAAGAGAAATGAACTTTATTTTACAAAAGAAAAGAAACTCAAACATTATTGCATCTTGATTAAACTCTGGATTTACAAAAAACAAACATTCAGTTAAGTTTTACTTTTACATGAAGTGAAATAATTTCTAATATCAGCCAGGATGATGTGTAGATGCTACACACAGAGGCTCAGAAATACCAATAAAAACTAACAGAAAATATTTAAAACTTGATTTTTTTCACCAACATAAATGAGACTTCTGGACGTCTCACCATAAAAAACATCACCAGAAACTATAAACAATATTTTTTGCAATACTGTCACTCGTTTGTGAATAAAACTGGAAAACTATGAAAACTATATAAATACAAACATATTTATGATCGTCTCATCTCGTTTCAACATTTCCCAAAGAAATTCAAACTATTAGCATCTAGATAAAGCAAAAGCATCAGATTCTGCTCAAAGCGAGCCTTGCTCTGACCTCTGACCTCTCTGAGCATTTGGAAAAAAAACTTTGGAAAATACTAAATCATTTCCAGAAAATGAAAAGAAAATGTGCTTTGACAAACATCTGTGAAAATGTTCCAACAGGAAACTGGTGAGCATCAAACCACATGATGGAAGAACGAGGAAACGGAGCAAATGGCTGAGAGGATTTTTACTGGTAACAAAACGATGTGATGGAGTCTCTTAAAGAGACAGCGACGCATTAACCCAGGTGGATCTCCATTTGCAGTTGAATAAAATGTAAGTCTAATCCAAAAAAACAAAAAGTCTCAACTTGCAAAAAACAGCAGATATGTACTGTTGTTCAATTATATTCAAGGGGCGTACAAAATCAGTTTGGGGGGCCACAAATGGCCCCTGGACCACACTTTGAACACTCCTGCTTTAAAAACATCCAATATTGACTCTATGGTCAAATAAAATCACAAATATTAAGCAATTTTATGTGACTTCAAATTATTTCTAGCAAATGTGGCAGAGTGACGGATATAACTTTATCAGATTAGCAGTAAAATAATCCTGCAGCAGAAAATCTGGATTCGGACCGTTTCCTCAAACCGACCCGGTCAGGAAACGGCCAAACTGACGCCAGGGCAGAACGTAAAACCTTCCTCCATGTGGAGCCGCCGGTACGGGCGGTCCTGTAACGCGTTACCGTGGTTACGGGGCGGTCCTGCAACGCGTTACCGTGGTTACGGGGCGGTCCTGCAACGCGTTACCGTGGTTACGGGGCGGTCCTGTAACGCGTTACCGTGGT
>NW_015114435.1:0-2841 GCF_001443285.1 Poecilia latipinna | reverse complement strand
AGATAAAGTATATATCTCAAATCTGGTTTCTGACTAGAGCAATAGTTTAAATATTTTAGATATGGATTCGTTCACGCCGAGCTGATGTGAAGCGACTATCGATCTGATCAATAGTCTTCAACTTAAAAGCTTCATCATATGAACCCGGTCCTGTGGTTTCCATGATGAGGGGGAATGAGTTTGGAAACATTTCTCTGGCGTGTTTGCTGCTAGCATGTGTTTGTTCTAAATGAAAATCAGGACTTTCTTCTTTGATTTCCAATTTTGACTTCCAATCAGGGACGGCTGCTATAAGTGGGCTAGCAGGGCTAAGCCCTCCCTGACATTTACAATAAAGTTGTTAAAATAAACAACTTAAAAATAACTTAATTTTATAAATAATGTATCACATTTTGTTAAATTTTCAACAAACCTGGTGTCAAACCGCCTGGGAAAATCCCGGGTCTTTCCGAAGGGCTAACAGCCCCATTCAGCTAACTGTCAGGCTCAGAGTGATTGACAGGCGTCTAGCCACGCCCCCTCGCTGTGCGGCCCACTGCCACAGGATTCAACCAATCAGGATGGACTTTCCTCAAGCGCCAGTGTGTGGGCGTGGTTTGGTGTAGACTGAGAAGGAGCGATGGTGAGCAATATTAGCATAAACTAGGTGGATTATTTAGCCTTTTTGCATCGCAGAAAATTCGTTGGAGTGAGTTTCTCTTTAAATAAGGTACGCCTCATTTATATCAAAATATATCTTATCATGTTTAATTTTACCAGTGTGATTGTGTTCAGTGTTGGGGAATTAATGCAGAGGAATTAATGCGGACAACTGCAGAGCCTCTATGTAAGCTTGGTCTTTGGTATGTTTCCACGCTGCCCACCCTTCAAATATCACCACCAGCCGCCACCGCTTCCAGTGGTTCACTTCCTGCTGAAGAGCCCCCTGGTGGTTGAAGAAAAAACCGCACCACGCTGCAAGCCTCATGGTTCAAACCGTGGGGAAAAAGTAGCAGCTTATAGTCCCAAAAATACAGTGGGAAAAAATGCACAAAAATATGTAAAGACTTTTTCCAAAAAAGTACTTTTCTTCTCGTTTTGTCGAAAATCTTATTTTTCTGATTCATTTCTTAGAAGGCAGCTGATTCTCAGGCGCATCCTCTGCTGAGAACTGTGTGTTTGTGTGTGTGTGTGTGTGTGTGTTTGCCTTGGACGGGCTGCTGTTGATCCTGTAGGTGAAGGAGTTCGGCGTCAGACTCCCTGCTGAGTTCTTGTGAGGTGAAACGTAGAGCGAGTGTCTCTGACTGACGCGTCGCGGCGACAGAGGCTGAGCGCGGACCGACGGGAACGGAGAGAGGGGTGGAGCGTCGGCCTGCAGGACACACAGGTCAGAGGTCAGGGCAGCGCTTGCATTATCATGCCGGCTGAGCGTTAGCATGGCGTACCCGGGCGTCGCCGGTGGCGTAGCGCATAGCGAAGCTCTTCATCTTCAGGACAAACACCATGTTGTAAAACTGGATGAGGTCACCACGCTCCTCCTCCTCTGATTGGTCAGGATGTCTGCCTGCTGGCTGCTGACTGGCTTTCTCTGCTGCTGAAGGAAAACATGACGTGATATTGCAATAATAATATTAATATTAAACCCATATCTCACCCTGATGAAAGGAAATAAGGAAGAACGTCGCCATGTAGCTGAAACTAAAATAAATAACTAGTTTGCTCATTTCTTCTTTAGTTTCTGTCAACAAACAGAAACATGAAATTGTTTTTACATCTCCTGACTGTTTTTGTTGCCCAGTCATTCACAAACTGAGCTGGACCAGATATGACCTTTAACCTCCACAGTCTCCTCTGTGAAGCTGCTAGTATCACCTGTGCAGCTAACGCTAACACAGTTAGCATCTGTTCTTACATTCTCCTCCAGACACGGAGTCCACCTCCATGTTTTCATCGGCTGGCTGCTCTCTGGGAGTGTGACGAAGCAACACACTACGGTACACCTGAACACACACACACACACACACACAGAGTCAGCGCAGGCTGTGCAGCCGCTGCAGATGCTGAGGAGTGAGTGTTGCTCACGTGGCTGCTGGCCTGCGGCTGGCTGCGGTAACACTTCATGATGTCCTGGAAGGTGAGCGTCTCTTTGCTGATCTGCAGGGAGAAACAAATGGCCGCCGCCTTAAAGGAGCCGCGCTTCAACAACAGAGCCATCCAGTAACATGTTTCTGTCAACCTGTCCTGTTTTACATCTCATCCTGTAAATGTACTGAACAGCTGGGGTGTCCAACCTGAGGCTCGGGGGCAGTTTCTGGCCCTCTGAAGGATTTTAGGCGGCCCTGTGAACTCTAACCTGGCTCGTTGAGGCAGAAGGACACTTCATGGTCTTTTAGGGCATAACTTGATATTGGATGCAATAAAGTGATTCCCATTTATTAAAGTTTCTGCATTAATTGTAATGTTTACAGAAAATTTGCAGCAAACAAACAATTATGAATTAGTGAGAAAAAAATGTGTGAATCTGTTGATTTTGCATGAAATTAAATTTAATATCCTACCAAATATATTAGTTCCTTATGACTGCAGCATCACACGCATTTATACTGCAAATACATTTTATAAACTAAGAATCACACTCTGGTCCACCATCCGGCGTCTCAGGAGGGGGAAGCAGTGCAGCATCACCGCTGTTTATAGTGGCGATGGTCTGCTGCTGACCTCGACTCGGGACGTTGTGGGCCGGTGGGTGGAATACCTCGAAGACCTCCTCAATACCACCAACATGGCTTCTGTTGAGGAAGCCGAGCCTGGGGACTCTGGGTTGGGCTGTCCAATCTCTGGGGACGAGGTCGCCGAGGTGGT
>NW_015114434.1:116154-134239 GCF_001443285.1 Poecilia latipinna | reverse complement strand
TTTTTTTTTTTCCGTATTTACACCTCCACACTCCCACCCCACAATGCAGAACTTGAACAAATCATCAATGGCAGCTATACCTCGAAATTGGAACTTCCTTCCAGAACTCCCCAGGCATCAGTTCCCGGGCCTCCTCTGCATAAGGTGTATTTTTACCAGACTTTCTGCCTCAATAATAACTCAAAGCCACACATAGGAGTCTGACTTTTTACGGCTGTGCTCAGGCTTTCCTAATGGCATTTGATTCCTCCTTCCAGCTCCTAAAATACAGAGCAGATTTATCTTTGAGGCCGCAACGGCACATCAAACGCCGTGTGGTAGTTTGCTACGCCTGCTGCACATGTGCAAACATCTGCATATCATCGCTGTAGCTCCATTTATCCTCGCAACATTAAATCCATTTACCTCTTGCACGCCAGGAGTCTAAATCTGGGGCCGAGTAATTAAATGCCATTCTCTTTCTTCATTAGAGAGATAATTAAGTAGAAAACTGGCACTCGTCTTGATGCTCTTCTCCACAGATGTAAGTAGGACTAGGATGGGGTAAACTAGATGTTACCTTGACTGAAAATCTCCTGATTAGTGGAGCCACCTGAAATTTCTTCAAGTCATTCAGTGTCTGTTTACTTGTTTTTATCACTACCTTCCCCTGTGGTTTTCTCCGCCTTATTTTTCTTTGCTTTGTGCGAGACTGACAGATGACACATGTGATTTATGAGCCAAGTGCAAAGGACTTTAAATAATTATTGCAGAATTGTGCACTTAAATACATTCAGCTGTCTTTGGATGTCTGCTGTTGACAAAAGCCGGCATATCTGCTTAGAAATCTAAATCTGACAATAGCACTTTGCAGCTACTCAAAGTCTTAGCCGGTCTCACAGATGGGCGCCTGCCAAGGTATCCCTTTTTTCAGAGGTAGCTGCAAATCAGTGATAGCAACGGGAGATGCTGTGATGAATTTGAGAAAATTCTCACAATTGGTGTGAGATCTGGATAAACCTTCTTATTTTAGAACAAGTACGCCGCTTTGGTTGGGGATTATCGGAGATTAGGAAAGCAATAAATACAGCCTAAACATACCCTTGAATCCTGTTAGCTTCCTAAAGATGCATGAAGATGGTGGTGAGATGAGGCGGCAGTTACTTGTTATCCGAGTTGCTGCCTAGGCAAACTTAACAAGAACAGCAAAATGACCTCAAAATACGTCTACGGTTGGCTCCAGTCTGATTATAAAAGTCTACCTGCTTCAAAAGGCAAATTTCACTCAGAGCGGTTTGCATTCTCCTAATTTGGAGAATTTGAACAAAAGTCTTGAGAAAATCTGATTAACTTCCAAACCTGAGCTGAGTTTCACTGGCCACACCCAAGCCTGATGAATGGCGGATCTGCAGAATCAAACAAATACTCACCAGACAATATGAAGTAGGCTAAACATTTGTTGTTTGTTTTCTTTTAAGCAACACATCATGACCATTATGAGAGTACCAAGGAACAGATGAGGAGAAAAAAAGTCATTAATCTTTCAATCTAGAATACCATTTCTAGAGCTTTGGCCACTCTGTAAGATATGATGCTAAACTTTTTCCTGTAATGTCATCAAATTATTTGTTTGCAAGTCTAATGCTCCAATGCTTTATTAGTGCCCTGAATTGTCAAGTAATTATCTGAATAAAAACGTTGGTTGGACTTCCACCATTTGGGATGAAGGTAATCTTCATCGGTGCAGATTGAGAGTCTGCATAGCATAGCATGAGATGGATAGGGATATTGTTGGGTCACATGTTTAAGTAGGAACTTCATCACTTTTGTACCAGCATCACATATCTGAAGTATATGTAGTGTTTAAACATTTGTCTGAACATAAGAAGTAGGTTAAAAGTTTTCTTTAAAAAAAAAACACTTTTTGACCAATATAAGACTACAAAAGAATAGATGTGGAAAAGGTCATTGTAGTCTTTAAAAAATGGAAAGCCATTTCTAAAGATTTGATCATCCAATAGCAAGCATTGTGAAGTTTTATATATAAATGGAGAAAAGCTTCCCACATGTGGACAATCACCCATCAACAACTCATTGAAAAATGTCAGAAACCGAACCCAGGAAATCTGCAGGCCTTATTTAATTAGTGTTTGTAATCCAACTAATTTGGCATCCTTAGGAGATACCTTTATTACCTTCAGAAATGAAATCATAATTTAGGTTACCATACAAAAAACCACAGATTCAACAGTGCTGCACAGAAAATCAAAAGAGGAAATACCTCTTTTCAGCGCTGTAATTAACTAGTAAAGAGCTCCACTCACCAAAAATAAAAGCCTAAAAGCCTTCCTTCCAATCCAACCGTTCGATATTTCCATTTGTCAGATGCAGTAAAGGGAACAAACCAATCCCTTCATGTTTTCATAAATGATTCTACAGTTACACGGTGGCAGCCAGCGCTCGTTTTTTCCCTTAAAAGGTGAGAGAATGCCGTGACATGGCATAAACTGAACATGAGACAAAGCATTCATGGAAGCTAGCGTGTTCTTAAAAGCCCGGAGCTATCGTCGGCGTACACAGTGTTTCAAAGACATCCAGGCAGATGTTCCCGCTCAAGCTTGATTGCCTTCACCAAGGCCCATCAGGGATTGCACTTAGCCTGGCTAAAGCTGACAAAAAAAGACATACAAGCCCGAGTTATTTTAGCTGCGCTCAGCTCCTCCATTAGGGTACAACTGAATAATTGACGCTCCTCTCTCGGTTCAGGGCAAGAATTAGTTGGACTAGATTAAGCCCCTAATAATGTTTTTCCTTTTTATTTCAACTAGACACTTTTTTTTTCAACAACTTGATTGCAAAGGAGCAACTTAAAAATAACCAAACTGTTTGATGTCACACACAAGCTTTTACTGACCATTAAGTGTTGCTATGTAAAGATTTCATGTGTCATCAAGTGTAGGGAATATGTGATGAGTAGGGAAGTTTATTAAAACTTGTCGGTATAAAGAAAAACAGGCTCTGTAGGGAAAAATCTCAGAGAATGTGGCTGCACTCCTTCATTTCTGTTAATGGTGTATTTTACCTGTCAGGGTTAGAGCACCATACAGGCCACGATATGCTGCAGCATTTCTAACATTTTGCCAATTCACACCATCCATTTTTAACAACTTGTTGCTGTTTTGTTTTTTTATACTTCCATTTGGTACATAAGAATGTTTTTTATAAACAAATGGGACTTTTTTTGTTGAACCATTTTTTCCATATTTAAGACATTTTTTCATTCTCATACTTTTCATACTTGTTTCTCAGTTGTTTTTTTTGTTTTTTTTATTTGCTCAGCCATGCAGATGTTCTGCTAATCTTCGAAGGCCTTTACTGCAGAACATGTGGATGGAGTGATGAGCCTGACATTTCATAACGCAGCAAAGAGCTTGTTATAACTCGGTCCTCTGAATAAATAATATTGGAGCAGAGCGTTGCTCGACTTTGTTGTTGCGGTGAGGAAGGCAGTCCTGTGACAATGCAAAATAAGCAGATTTAATCAAGCGAGGCAATTATAATTCAGGTACTTCGGCTGAATTTATAAAGCAGCTTTTGTTTTCTGACCATAAAAGCCAAATGGTAAGTTGTTGTTTGCAGCAATTAAGCTACTACATAATCTTTGTCTAATTTTAAATAGTACAAGTTCTCTGCAAACCATGACAGGCGAGGGCAATATATTTTCTCAAATGTGTAAAAAAAACAAACAAAATATGTAAAAATCTGCTTTTTCTCCACTCTCTACCTGGCTTGTGTACATTTCAGATACCTAAAATCTTTCTATCCTCTCAGTGAAATATAACTCCGTCTACAGCTTCGCCTTTATGCTTCATCCCACCATGAACCGGTTCCACATGCACCGTCGCAGTTCGGCCTGTGTGTGGGGAGAAATGGAAGCCAGGCTGGCGTTTGGTCAGAGGCCTGTGGCTGAAATTTATCACACCACCACAGTATCAGCGCCGCGTCTAACCAGGACAGGGGTGGCCAATATTCAGCTTCCCCGAGGTGATTAAAATGGTCCTCTGTTTAATTTACACCCGCCTGGTGAAGCATGATATCATTATTAGAAAGCATTATAATTCAAGGTTATTATGGACATTATGTGCTATGTTTTAGAACAGCCAACTATAAGTCGATGGAAACCTATTACCCTTTTTGCGCACCATTTTTTTCCCTCCCCCAATATTAAAAAAAATAAAAAATAAAAAGATGTTCTTTATCAACCTTTTTGGTCCTCGGGGATATGACCGCAAAACATTTCTACGTATCCACTGTGCTGGCCAGTTTCTGCAGCGACTGCAGTGTTGTAGAAATGCACCTGGCAGAGGAGTCTGCATGCCCACTGTGCACCTGGATCTGTTTTAGTTTCTGCTCCACACGCACGGAGCAAAGAGACGGTCCGGCAGCCGTGTGTCGACCGTTCTTGTCGCTTTGACAAGTGAATAAAGCCGGGGAGAGAGTGACATTTGAGCTTCTGCAGTGTGTGCAGTACGGTACATAAGAGATGAGCTGGGCAGGTGATTGTTCTTCAAATTATCTCCTCCTCTTCCATCCTCTCCCCCCCACCGCCAGAGCCTCTCCTGGGGGTGACACGTGGGCCGAGTGGCAGGTGTGAGCAGTTTGAGAGCTATGATGGCGCTCCACATTGCTTTTGTCAAAAAACAGACAAAATTGAGCTGTTGATGGCAGCAGAGGCGTTTGAATAGTTTCTCT
Source organism: Poecilia latipinna (assembly GCF_001443285.1). NCBI lineage: Eukaryota > Metazoa > Chordata > Actinopteri > Cyprinodontiformes > Poeciliidae > Poecilia > Poecilia latipinna. The sequence continues at coordinate 129,508 of NW_015114434.1, read as the reverse complement.
TTGTGGCACTTGTGACACATTTTAAAACCATGCCATCCACATTGTGTCTCCAACACAAGTGGGAAATGTGACCATTGAGTTCTTGAACAAAATGGCCGTTTTCCAAACGAGGAGTAGAACGGTTTTCAATGGAGATGTGTCTCTTGGTCTTTGGACATTATGCTTTATATTAAAAATTAAAAGCCAGATGCTTTGAAGAGATATTTAATAAGTCTGTCACAATAACAAGTTTTGGTGGACGATGAATTGTTCCAAAAGTTACTATAATGTTGTTGTTTTGAAACCATTTTCAAGTAATGTTGTGCATCAAAGATCAATAAACTGTAAATTCTAACGAATATTTAACACTGAAGTGGAAGACATTTTAAATATCCAAAATAAACAAAACAATAGAAACGACAAAAATAAATAAATTATGAAGAATCACAAAAACAAAATAGTCCTTGAAAAGAAGGGGCTAGTTGAGACCACAGCACCAGGTCGAACACTTTTGTCATCCAGTTGTTGGCAGAAAGAGAGAGAGAAAACAGAAATATGATAAATCATGCAAATGGAAATTATTTCATCATGCAGTTAATTGATTTATTGTGTTTTGCACCAGGCCTAATATGTAATAATGTGGGGTCTAAATAAGGGGGAAAACAATTGTTGAACTATTTGTGCTGTCTTAATTTGCTCCCACTCTGAATAGCGGTGTGTATTTGGATCAGTGGTATGAAATTCAGAGTGGTTCCTATTTGATATCTATTTTTATTTATTTTGTGGCTAATTTTCCATTTTCATACTGACATCAAAGCTGCAGTAGGTGACTTTTATAAAAAAGTATTTTTGACACATTTGTCAAAACTGTCTCCGTCCTGTCGATATAATACAAAACAGATAATATTGAAAAAAATTCTGCTTCCCTGCCTCTTCTGTGATCCCACTGCCATCTGCAGAAATGCTCCGTTCGGTCAAAAACAACCAATCAGAAGCCAGGAGGAGGGTTGTAGCGCTGTCAACCACTCTTGTGTACTAGCAGGATCTGCCCAAGAACAGGAGCTGTAGCCCAGCAGAGAGCCAGGTGGAGGCTGTGAACAGCACGTACACAAGGATGATTAACAGCGCTGAGACCTCCTCCTCCCTGCTCTGGTTGTTCTGACCCAGTGGTGTATTTCTGTAATGGGATTAGTACAGCAAGATGACGGCAGAGTATCTGCATTTTTTTCATATATTTTCTGTCTCCTACTGTACTTTCATGACAATAGTTTTAAAAAAATATGTTAAAAGAAACTATTTTTAAAATAAGTGTTACCTGCTGCTTCAATGAGTGCTATTAATGGATGATTGCTTTGACATTTGAGTAGCAGTTGGACCATTTCTGGCACAGTTGGGCACAATCACTTTACATGTCGTATAGGTTTCATGTACTCTAGGTTTTCTTTTCATGTAGCATTGTGTCTTTGCTATTAAAATGAAAGGCAGATTTTAAAAAAATTACAAACAGATATTGTTGATTTAAATTTAAATAATTCCAACATATAATATTTAGTACCCTAAAATTCATTTTTTGAGAGAGAGAGCACAAGTTCCAACCTTTGCATCACTTTCTGTCCTGGAAATTGGGGCTATCTGCGCTTAAGTGTGTGTGTGCATGTGTGTGTGTGTGCGTGTGTGTGTGTGCAGATGAGCGAACATATTGCACTGGTAATGGTTTCTCATTCCTTTTGCCATCCCATAAGCAATCATCTGTCTCTCAGCCTCCACGTTTATCACACACACAGCAGAAAATCTCGGGGCACTTTCTCCCTCAACGAGGTGTGATCCATATTTCATATATTGCCTGTAAATCGCTTTGGCCAGAACTGTTATGACAAAGGGCTGAATGTGGTGGGGAGGTGTGTGTGTATGCGCGTGTGTGTGTGGAGGGGTTTGGGGGGAGCAGATTGGCTTGCGTTTCTGACTCCTACTGTACCAAGAATACAAACAAGCCTTCCTGTAGAACTGTAAAACGCTGTATATGGGTGTCAGCCTTCAAGGTTGAACTATTTCTTCACAATTTAGCGCGTGGCACCGGTTTATACTTGGCAAACCGGGGTGCATTCATCGGAACCAATTTGTAGAGTGCATTAAGATGGAGAGGGATTAAAATGTTCGGAAACGGGGGGGAAAGAAAGGCATCATGAGGCTTCGTGAAATTGAGAAATCAAAGTCCCATTTTGCTAGAAAGTAGTGCTAATTTCACAAACTCTCTCCCCCCTTTCATTTTCACATCAAATATCGTAGAGGCTGCGTATAGTTTGCCCATACGGGGTGTCTTTTTTTTTTTTTTTTTGCATATAACCATTATGTCAAGTCATCCGAGTCCTCTGAGCTCCTCAAGTGTAACACTTTGATCCCCTGGCGTCAAAGTTTATCACTTCTCCTTTGATGGAGGGACTCAGCTATGTATTTGTGCGTATGTGAGGGTCCCAGGCTCTTTGAATTTCCACATGCTCAGCCCTTTGATCCCGGATCAGCTCGGGGACAGTGGCTTTGTCGCCGTTTCGTGGGAAAGGGGGTGCGCAGATAACGAAATGCACCCGAGCCCGTAACGTGTGCATGGTATAGGCTAATGCTCGGGGAGATCAGCTCGCTTAAAAACAAGATTTTTATATTAGTTTCAACCTCTCACAGTTAAAGGCATAATCTTCTCCCCCCCCCTTTGGATATCTTTGCAGCCCGACACAACGGCCGTTCAATACGAAGCTGCACTTCATGTATTTTTCAGTTTCTAATGTGTAAACAACGTTGCATAAACTATGATGAGTGAACTCTGAAAATGTCGATAGGGCAGTTTTGCTAGCTTTGATTTCAGGTTTACACACTGAACAATGCTAACTGGCTACTGGCAGGAGCTACATATTGAATGGATGCATATTTGGATAAGATGGATTTTATTTTTTCTTACACAACTTAACATGAATAAATGTATTTCCCAAAGTACTGAAGTGTGTTATATGTATCGATTGCCATAGGAAGCACCCATAAACTACACAAATCCAGTTAAAAACCCATTTTCTTTTATGCATAAATCTTATAGAATGCCTTGCAAAGTATTCATACTACATTTTTTATCTTAACATAGTCACAAACTTCATTGGATTTTTATTTATTTTTTGAGGGGGAGTGGGGGGATTTTGCATTATGGACTAAAAACAAAATGTAAAATGTATCAAGCTAAAGGAAAATGCTGCTGATTTTCAGTTCTTTTTACAAGTAAATAAACTCCACATGGTTTGGAAAGAATCACGTAGGGAACTTGCTCGTCTGAGAACGTTCTCCTGTCAGATGTTACCACATTTTAACAAGTACGCCCGTCATCATAAGCAAAATATCAATTAATTGCACGATAAATTAAAGTGAGCTCAATTTCCATTCTGATAATTGATACTTCTAGTTTCAGTTACGTGTGTTTTTTCTTTGCCTTATATTTATTGTTTGTGGTTGTTTCATTTTGGATATTTAACATATCTCTCTCATTTCCAGTGTTAAAGTTTATCAGCCTTCAAGAGTGTGAACTTGCATTATTATCCCATCATCAACACATCACTTGCTATGCTGTGCTACAATACACTATGCTAATCTATAATATGCTATTTTGTACTATTCTCTGCTATGCTATTGTATACTATGCTATGCTACACTTTGCTATAAGTGAAGCTTAGAGAACTGCAAACACAGTATATGTGATAAATGCTTGATAGGTCACTGTATTTTCTTTATTTTTATGCTATTGTTTCTGTCTCCTAATAGTTAAATATAATTGAACTTAATGTCACTGTTTCATCTGTCTTTTTTTTAAATACCATGTATTTATATCTTGGACCTTTATGAGGACAACTTGCTTATGTGACATCCCATTATGCAAAACGCTGCTTGATATTATCAGCTTGTCTCTGCGTCTGCTAAAAGGCATGATGCTCTGTAGGAGCAATGTGCTTCATCAGGATCTGTATGCCCTTAAAGCAGCACAGCTGTTCAGTTTATTTTAAACCTCATACCTTACAGGTCGTCATTCATTTATTGTGGAAGATTGTTGTAGTATATTTGGACAAAAATACCACCTTGTTGTTTTGATTGAACTCAAATTGTGGGTGGCGGGTTAAGTCGGCGTGACTCTAACACAGAACTGTTAGCCGGTCTTTAAGTGAGCGGCTGTAGTTTCACTTTAGAGCTCTTTGTGATAACTCCGAGGCTGGGGGTAAAAAAAAAAAGTGGAGATAGCCTCCCTCTCGAGGTAATTTATTCCTTTCTTTTGCCAAGGCGGGCCAAATCAATTCACATCTGCTATTTCTCAAAGTAATATCTACAGGCGAGGCTGTGTGTTTGTGCAGAGCATGGACTGTGTTTGCAAAGTGGTGCCTGCTTACTTGGGCAGATTGACTGCGGAGAGCTGTTATCAAAGCTTGTGTCAAAAAAACTTCTGTAGTCTGCAGCCGGGTCTGTATGGTGGGGAGGTACACTGTAGTTGTTTGGTGTCTGTTCCAGCCAACTGCAGCAGTTTCACACCGAGTAAAGCCCTTTGTGTGAGTGTGTTAACTTCATTGGTCACTCCTTCTGGTATCCTAAGCCCTTTTCGCACAGCCATCACGCTGCAATGCCACAAAAAAAAAAAAAGGAGTCCCTGGTTCCAGCCGGCATTACTTATCTTTGCTTGTTTGTGTCGGTCGGAAGAGGAGGAGTCATTCTGTCCGACTTGTGGGCTTTCAAATAACATCCCAGAGGTATGACGAGGAATCCAAGGTGTGAAAACAGTGCCGGTGTCCGTTGCACGCTGGCTGTTACTCGCACTCACTTCATCCGCTGGCAAAAGAGCAAGACTCCTGTGTGAAATGGGGCTTTAAATTTCTCAATATCTCTACGGTTTTGTGCATTCTAGCCGACTTGAGAGTTGAGTACAGGTTACAAGGATGGATGGTCTTTTACCAAAGAGACAGCCTTACTTTTATTTTTACTCGTATCTGACTTTTTGTGTTGGTGGTAAGAAAAAAATGGATCCAGTACCCGTGGTGTGTCTTTGAACCAGAACCAGGCAGTATTAGCATGTGATGGTTCTGATTTTTGTGTTTGGTTTTGAGAGCGCACACATTTCCCGCACGTGACTCTACTTGCGTAATTTCTCTGCACTTTCTTCAATAAACTTTGAAGTTTCTCGTTTGAAGTCGTCGTAAGCATTCGGGGTACGATGAAAGACGAGGAAACAGGTCAGCAGCTTTAATGCCTGGATTCTTCAAACTTTTTCAATGGGACGTGACGTTATTGAAGCAAAAAAAAAAAAAAAAAGCTTGAAACACATCTTCGCCGAAACCAAAACAATAATTGTGAGGGGTACTGTAGCTCACATCTACAAGAGCAGAAATACACTTGTGGCAGATTGTCATTCATTTTTAATTGATTCCTTCATCTCCAGTGTTGTCTGACTCATAAAAGCATGCACGGTTTTTAAAAGCTGGCAACTTCATGTGGTCATTCTCAGTGCAAGTGTTCGGTGATGCATTTGTCTGCTTGTTTATATTGTTTTGGAGGCTCAGCTCGGCTCACCCCGGAGTCGCTGCCGTCCGGCTGAGGCTTTGGGCTTCATGTATAAGTAAAATGTTGGTTTGCTGCATTTTGAATCTTTGAAAACAAATGGCAACGTTTCATTTGCTGCCTGTCAGTTTTGATTCCATCGTTCATTCATTATTAAGTGTGTGAGGCTTCGGTGCAGTGCAATGACTGGATCACTGCTCTTTATCCATAGGCGAGGTATAACAGCAGTGAGTGTGGGTGTAGGCGGCCTGAAGAGATGGAAATATTGCTTTGATATAGGGTTAGGCTTACATTTTTTGCAACTCTCATAGCTATTAGGTTTATGCTAGTCATGTCGGAGGAAAGCCGCAAAATATGTAAAGCCTAAATATTGAAATTAATGGCACCAGTTTTACTTCTACTCTAAAAGCATTTACCCCTTTTTTTTTCCTGAAGAAAACCTCTTCAGAGGAAAAAAAAATGACGAGGAAAAATCCCTTAAGTTGGTCAAGCAATTATTAGCAGAATAAATCAGAAAATAGGTCCAGTTACTCTTTCATTGGAGTCAATTATGCTGAGGAGAGTGAATCCTGAGTAATGTATCTTTGTTTGACCTTGTTTGACCTTTCCCCTGAATATAAACCAGACAGATTTTGCAACTAATTTGTGGCGGGTACCTTTAACTCATTGTAGTTTCTAATTAACGTCCCTTCAGGAAGTTGCTGGGCTGGTGGTGTTGGTTCTGGTACAGCCAGATCCAGAGCACAGCTGCACCTTCTGCCCCTGCTTTGGTAAATAGTCACTTATTTTGCTTGAAACGCAACAGCAGCTTACCGTCTCCTGACTTGAACGTATAAAAGATTAGCGACACCAAAAGGATGCAAACCGCTGAGTAGCAGATAAAACGGCTTCACACAAACACACACAAACACACACACGTGCACATTTGCTTCAGAGTGGAAGCTTCAAATGCTGTTTACTGCGCCGCCGTTGACATCGACTTCTTCTTCTTGTTTCATTTCACTTGAGAGTTCGTCATGTGTCTCCTGTGTCAGACTGTGATGCTCCGAGTACCAGGCGACGGGCTTTGTCCTCTGCCAATCCTCCTTTAATGCCTGTCACTTGCCAGGATCAGAGGTTTGGAGCTGTTTGTATGTGGAGGGTGAGGGGGGCTAAATCCTGAAACATCCCACAACAACAGTTATTTCAGACTTACTGGAGGAAACTACAAGAGGAAACACCAAGACCGTGACAGTGTCATTAATATTTACAAATATGGGATGTCGGCGATCTGGACTTAAAGTTTTGTCGCGATATTTTGCTGTGCTATTGTGATAAAAGTGACGATAATTTTATTTTTTTTTTTGGGTAACTACATGACTGTGACAGTGTGTTACAGCAATTACAGCCCCACAAACAATGTTCTTGAAAAGCTTTAATTTTCGTAATTCTCTTCTTTAGGACGTCGGTCACATAAAGAAGTGGATTTGTATGACTAAACTGCACATGTGACTTTATTTTCAAGTTTATTGGTACTCCACCCCTTGTTCTAATAAAACTATCAATCCTGGTGATAAGGTTCTGGTTTTAAACATCATTAATCATGACAACAATAAATCAAAAGAAAATTTATCACGATAAATGATAAACAACACAATAAATGCTCACTATATGCTAACTACTATTAGCAAAATGTAGCGTCTTATTTGAACACATTTTACGAATATATATATATAATTTTTTTTTTTTTTTCATAATATACAATTCTGTGAAAAAATTTTTGCCCTCTTGTCTTCCTTTTTTTGTCACAGAAAATGAACAAATCACCAAACTAATTTTAATATCAAACAAAAATAAGAAATCTATATTTTATTTGATGATCTGAACCAATTAAGTGTGACGGAATAATCGAAAACAGATGGGAGTAAATGCTGGTTCCTGTACCTTTTTATTCTGTCATACAGAAAGCGCTGCCTGTTTTGTTCTGGAGGGTTGTTTTTAGTTATGAATCACTCTCTGATGTTAATAGAGTTCCTCTCTCCTCCGTTCCCACTCTTCTGTAACATTAAGATGTTTTGCGCTCCATTTGCCTGCACGCGGGGCAAAGCGGAGCAGACTTCATCTGTCACACACAGACACCGCCGAGGAATCATAATGTAAAACACTAATTAGCTCCGATCCTGACGAGACTTCATTACTGAGTCAGCATGAGACGCCACGCTCCCAAAGATTTTTTTCTCTTTTTTCTTTTTTCTTTTTTTTTTTTTTTGCGGTTGCCGACTTCGGAAGGGGTGGAAGAAAAAAAAAAAGAAAAAACTAGCAGAAAATTTCAGATTCAGGTATTTCAGGTGTGGCTCAAGCAACAGGAGATCAAGTTATGGGTCACGGTATAATCCGCTCCCCTGTGCCTGTGGTATACAGGTGGCTTGCTTGCCTATGCTTCAGTGAACGTCTATGCAAATATAAAGAAGAAGAAAAAAAAAAGAAAAGCGGCCGCAGAGCTGCTGTTGCGGCTGGCATGCAGGCGACCAAGCGTGCCCGTCTCATGTCCAGATATTTGAATCAGTTGAAAGCCAGAGCACAGAGCAACAGCTGTGTTATTTCAAGAAGATTGTATACTGTGCAGCGCTGTGAAGACAGTAGCTGCCTTCTAGATTGTTCGTTTTGGCTGCAGGGGTTTTGGAGGGTTATGATCTTCTGTTCTCTACAATAACACTCTCATTTGGTCTTAAACTAAAGAGAATTTTAGTGCTTAGATGTTTTTACACACTATGATGCATTTTAAACGTAAAGTTTCCATATTTCCCAGCCACTCCAATTATCCAAAGCTCTCCTGCAGGTGGCGGCTGGCATGTGGCTGTCGCAGCAGAGAGGTTTTGTGATGGACTTGATGTAGCGAAAAAGAGCTTCCCATTGATGCACATTTTGATATTAGCTTACTGGGGGGAAAAAAGCAATAACCATGGCAGTGGAGCCATTATACTGTGGGGTTGCTTTGCTTCAGGGACAAGGGAGTTCTTCAGAACCGTTAGAAAAAATGATGGCTTCACGTATAGAGAAATCCTAGAAAATAAAACCTCATCGAGGCTGGAAAACAGACAGCTGGTTCTATCATGAAAGTATTTAGATCACAGCATGTGCTAAAATAGGCCAATCAAAGTCCACATGTCAAACTAACTGAGGATCTTTCAATCCACTCTGACTGAGCAGGAGATTGTGATTTAAAAGTCAAAAAAGAAGGCAAACATTTCAGTTTTTGGAATTTCAGAAGCGGTAAAACCAGATACCGAAAGGCTTGCAGATGTAAAGGCAGAGAAAAAAACGGTGCTTCTACAAAGTGAGCTTTGCCATTTGTATCTTATAGGTTTTTATCATTTGAGCCCAATATCTTTGGCTATCAAATGGAGCCGTCTGCTGCTGGGCATTTATACGATTTTAAAAGCGGTTACATGACTCCAATAAATACTATCCCCCACCAGGAGGTCACTTAGTTATTGTGCTTGGATCAGGGATCGTGAGTTGTAATTTTATTAAAGTCAGATAGTCTATACAGAGGTCGCAAATAGGATTTATAAAATAGATATAACGTGTAATACAAAGCTTGTTAATACAGAAATGTACAACTGAATAAAAATACTTTGATTTGAGCATTTTCTTCAAATTTCTCACCACAATACATAAAAATGGCCAACTAAAATAAAAGTTAAACTTGCGCACCGTGGTTTATGGGTACAAATTCGTATGTTTATGTGTATGTAGTGGAAGTTGGAAGAGAAAGAATGCAATTCATTGGTATGAAATGGGCAGGCTTTACCCAAGAACCACATGTTTTACATTTTTATTTTCATCTATAAATAAAAATAAAACAAAGATGCATCCTTTTCCTTTCATTTCAGAATTATGCTGTACTCTGCTTGTGGGTATCTGTTTATTTTTTTTAGAAAGCACTGGGTTGACTTATTGCCCGATCTATAGATAAGCTAACGCAATTTCAGTTTTAATTAATTGGCAGAGTATTTGTACAAAATATCAGAGGTGGCTTTGTATCTCTTACTGTGTGCATTATGCATAAATTTTTCTCTGTGAAAGATTTCAATCAGCAGCATTGCACAGGCGGTCTTAGAGTTACAGCATTACCCTAGCACCGACTTCATTGTTTGTTCTTTTGTTACCAAATTGTGCTCAGATTAATCTGAGAATAGCCGCGTTCAGATTCAATCTTCATCGCAATATATTTAGCTCAGTCTGTCTGTGCTCTCTCTGAGATGTATAACATAGACTCTGCGCACAGCTCTGCACCATTCGTTGACATTTAACTAAATCTTGCACATGGAAAAGTACAACAATGCCCTCCAGTACAAACGGGCTTTGATGATTAAAAATACATTAGAAACTCTATATGGAGAGTAAAATCTGACGTTTAGGAGCTGAAACATCAAAAATAGCCAAAGTTGTCTTTGTTTAGAGCGAGGGAAGAGTGTAGGAGTCAGGTTGTTTGTCTGTGAGTAGCAGTAGGTGGAGGAGGGGAAGTACTGTGTCACTCTGTGCAGCTCGAGAACGCTTTGCTCACTTCAGTGCTTTGGTATTACTTGATTTAAACCTGGAACAAAACTTCCATAAAACTGCTAAACAGCTGAAACACTGAGTTCTTTCAAATCGAGACTGAAGCCCACCTGATAGTTGTAGTCGTAAGTGGAACATTCATCAACATATTTGTTACCATTTTGATGCTGATATTTGACAATTACTTGTTTCATTATTGTTAAGCACTTTGAACTGCTTTGTTGCTGAGTTTATTTGTATTATGTACAATACAGATAAACTTGACTTGACCTGAAGTACACACATTTAAACATGCTTTCTTCTTGTGAACTCAAGTGCACATTCTTTCGCCCCTTATCTGTGTGCAATAACTTTAGCTTAGCTGAACATTCTGCGCCTTTGAGACATTTCTCCTCTGCGGATCAGTGAGTAGCAGGATGTTCCCTCTCCTCTGGCATTTATTTGCCTATGAAACGTTTGTGCACTCACGAGCGCCAAAAGGACCGTGCCACCAGGTACGTCAGATAAAGCACTCCTCCCAAACGTGAAATCACAAACAGACAGGCGAATGCAACAAAAAACAAACCGATCCCGGAGCCCTGGGTTCCCGGCCGCGCTCCGCCGCTCCACAAAGCTCCTTTTGCCTCGATTGCAGAACAACAATGAACCCTCCGCCGCGCCGTAGCAGCTTCTGTCGTCTTGGAATTTCTACAATTTAATCCAAAAGGTCAGCAGCAAACAGCGAGCGCTGGAGTCAGATCAAATTAAAGTTTGAAAGCAAACATGATTAAACTGCTATTTGACTTTTCAGTGTGAATTTCTCCCAAGGCCTGGAAACAGTTCACCCCCGCCCCACTCTCTTTCTACAACAGAAGAAAAGATTGACAGAGCAGGGAGTGCCAGCCTTTCTTTTCTGTCTTCGCTGCGGAGAGGAGAGAGATTTTACTCTTTTGAAATTCACCAAATCTCTTACTGTGTGCATTATGCATGGGTTTTTTTTCTTCTTCGTCTTCTCCTCGTTCAGTGATGGGGCTTCAATAGTCTTTGAGAATCATCAAAACATAGAGGGAGAAGAAGTCACATAGCGTTGCGGGGGAAAAGTGGCTCTGCGTTGCTGGATCTAAAAATGGAATTCCGGGAATACCATATAGAAGGACTACAATCACAAATCTACCTCTCATGCTTCTTTCCCTCCACCATTCATTCCCTGGATCCTCTCTTACCTCTTCCCTCCCTGTGACTAAAGGCAGCCCACTCCTCTGCAGTGGCTGCCTGGCTCCCTGATTTGCTCGCTGCTCGGGGAGGATTTGCATAGACTGGCCCACTTGGTACTTCTGCCCTTCCCCTTTCCCTCCCCTGCCCTGCCCTCCCTTCCTCTGTCCCATCATCTTCGCTTAGTTTCACCTGAGCTTGCTCCCATCCTCCTCTTTCTCTCCCTTTCCGTCATTCTTGCATCCTCCCAATCCCTTCTCCTCACTTTTTTTGCCCCTACTTCTCCATCTCACCCTCCCAACTCTCCTTGCCAGCCCCTTCATTTTCTCATCTTCTCCTTTTTCCCCTCTTTCGTTATCAAGTCTGAAAATCTCTCTCATTCTCTTGTGGAGTAATACAAAGAGCTATCAGTCTTGGTCTCCCCGGGTTAACAAGCCAGACTGCCTCACGTCTTCAGGGGGCGAAATAAAGCGAGAGCTAGAGAAAGAGATTGGAGAAGTCAGGCAAATGTTGGATCCAAACTCTAGGAAGAGAAAAGATCTCAACCTCGCTTTGAGAGTCTGTGGCTGAGCTATAAGGATGTTGAAAGTGCGCCTCCGCTGAGACGGTAGAAAAACAGAAAACTGACAGTTCATGCCGGAGTGCGCGGAGCTCCGCATCTTCCCCGTCGTTCCCTCCCTTCGCCTCTCCCTCCTCCTCAGGCTCATAGCTGAGCCTTGTGTGTTATCTGTGGCTTGACGAGCGGAGCTGTGCAGAGCACAGCACAGCGAAGCTGCGCAAGCGAGGCGGAGGGGCTGCAGCAGCGGGTTCTTCACTCTCACCATCGCTTTCTCATTTACCCAAAGGGCGCAAAGGGACGCGTTCCAGGTGTCGTCCACAAGCGTGTGCGTGTGCGCGCTCCAGCAGGGTTACGTGGTCATCAAAGGAACTGCCACGGGGCGATCCTGCCGAGAAAAGAAAGTAAAGACATATTGGATTCTGGTTCAAAGAGCCAGCGAGCAAACGGAGAGCAACGGGATATCTGGAGAATTCCAATGAGTGGAGTCCTCGAGACCTGGCTCGGCTGCGTCTTGTTTGGAGGGATCCTACCCCATCGGGGATCTTGTCTCGATTTCCCTCTTGTTATGGAGTTTGCTGCTTTTCACCGGCAACCAGAAAGTCACTTTTTCTGAGAACCGAGCACGCCTGCTTCTTCACTTTCTTTTAAATATCCTGTGAGAGGGGGAGGAGGGAGTGATGCTCCCCGAAGGAAAGCCCCAGGAGGGCCAACTGTTCTGGATGTTGCTTCTGGCCGTGGGATGGATGACGCTGGGTTCTGCATGGGGTTCCTTATCTCCAGATCTCCACCTGTTGTCCCCTACCTCTGGCGCCCCTGTGGCCCCCGCGCTGCCCCGGCCTGATCACCCGCGTGGCCCTCAGGGGCCAAGGCACCATCAGCCTCCTGTACCAATACACCGCTCCCCAATGGGACTACGAGCCGGCCACGGTGAGACCCTGCCAAACATCTCTTCTTTTTCACCCTGCTGTCTGGCTCTGCTCCCTCTGTCCATTTATCATCATGACTTATCGCAGCAAAAGGAGCCATCTGTAGATACCTCTCTATCATTTTTTGTCCCCCTCTTTATAAGTAGCTCAGTTCCTCCCTCCCTCTGTCCCTCAATCTTTGTCTCTTCTGCCTCGCTCTCCCTCTCGTTCCTGCTCGGACAGCTAACGATGGCTGACAGCTGCTCTGCATCACGGAGCCGTACATCGTCTATGAAATTATAGGTTTAATTGTCAGTGAAGAGCGTTGACAAGCCAAACACCCACAGCGACTCTATCAGGCGAGGATCAAGCGGTGACTCTGAATTATCAAGGTCCCCAAACGGGTTAATGCAGCCGTAATTGATGATTGATGGACACTCGAGAACAGGAAGATGGTTCTGCTCATCTTTAATAAGTGTGCTACTAATCCTGCTTTTCTTTTTTTCTTTTCTTTTTCTGGTTTTGTCATGAGCCTTGTCCTTTTCCGTGTTAGGGCTCTGTAAGACAAGATGCACTACGGCATCTGGCATTTGGAGGAAGGCTTAAA
>NW_015114434.1:57624-113219 GCF_001443285.1 Poecilia latipinna | reverse complement strand
TTATAGGTTTAATTGTCAGTGAAGAGCGTTGACAAGCCAAACACCCACAGCGACTCTATCAGGCGAGGATCAAGCGGTGACTCTGAATTATCAAGGTCCCCAAACGGGTTAATGCAGCCGTAATTGATGATTGATGGACACTCGAGAACAGGAAGATGGTTCTGCTCATCTTTAATAAGTGTGCTACTAATCCTGCTTTTCTTTTTTTCTTTTCTTTTTCTGGTTTTGTCATGAGCCTTGTCCTTTTCCGTGTTAGGGCTCTGTAAGACAAGATGCACTACGGCATCTGGCATTTGGAGGAAGGCTTAAAATTTAACAGCCCCGTTTAAAAAGGCTCATTTATAATTTTAAGCATCTGTTATCTCATCTGTCAGCTGTGTGAGGTTTTCGAGGTGATTGAAAATGGGTGGTCAAGCACGTTGTCAGGGCTTTACACGCTTTACAGGGTTTTTTATGATCTGTTTGCACCCAGATTCAATTACTGAGCAGGCCTTTTCGTACCATTTACATCGTCGTATCTCTTTGGCTTTAGTTTTCTCAGTTATTGAAGAAAAGAGTCGACGGATCAAAAACAAGTACAAGGTTTAAAATCCGGATTACCACTGAAATTACACAGTGATCAATGTAACGTTTGGCTTCTAGGACAACAAAATGGCTTGAGATGTTATTGAAAAATGACAAATCTAAACTTTCAAACCATTTCTACCTGTGTTTTTGTCTTTATTCAGACTTTACAGTAGCATCTAGAAGCTTCTTTGCTTGTTGTTGCATAAGATCCACTGAATAGCATCTCTTTTTAAACTGTTTTGATCCCGCTCTCTGTTTGACTCCTGTTAATGATGTAGGGTGATTTTTAGCTTGTCGACGACTCTCAGCACAGATGAGGTTGACGGGCAGAGACGGAGGAAGTGAGAGTTCTGCATCGCTAATGTGACATGTGGAGGACAGACAAAAATCTGAGATGGGGCAGGAATGTGCTGCGGCTTTAAAAAAAAAAAAAAAAACGGATAACATATTGGCCTACAAAAATATGTTCAATTCTTTATTTCAACCTCAATTGCATGTGCAGATAAGCTGGAAAATTATACTTTACTATTTTTTCAAATGTTTTTACAACAAATAAGAAGCATGGATCAACCCTTTTCTGGTCGATCCCAATCTTCAGGTTTCTGAGATTTGACAGATTCCGATTTTTCCGTTTTTGTCATTCCTGGGACTATATTATGAATGACAGAAAATGTTTAGTAATTTGAACTGAAAATAATGGAATTACAAGACGATTCATTAATTAAAAATAAAGCCAGTCAAAGTATGTGTTGTTGGTTGATACATTTATAGAAAGACAATTATGCAAGTTCTTAGTTCTGATTCATTTACCATGAAATCTGATTTTTATGTTCTTGATGAGCCAATCAAGGGATAAATATCCAGTTCCGATTACTGACTGACTGATGGGTGCATATCTACTAAAAAATCTAAAACATTTTTCAAGGCTTTTGTATGTAGAAGTTCCCTATCCACACTATGTTTGCTCATACGTGCTGCGAGCAAACGGGGCTTTAGTTGTCCAACACATTGCTCCATGTCTGTGCTACAGAGTTTTATAAGTGGATATTTCTTGGCTGGAGTTGGTTTTGGTTGACTTTGTGTGAATTTGCATACAGAATGTGGTGATTCAGTGCAGAGTGAGATGAGAGAGAGGATAAAATCAGGAGATTAGGAGATGTGTGTGTATGTGCAGCCTATTAGCAATTCATCTGCAACAGACTGACCCTGCTTTTTTGTGGGTGTGTGTGACTGTAATTAGATTCAGAAGAAACTTTGGTAGAAAGCAAAGAGAGAGAAGCTGGATGCTAAAGTTCGTCTGTTGAAGCACTTAGACAAAATGAGAACTCACACACCTAAGGAGACTGATTCATCGTGTGTGTTATTGGCATGCACAGATCATCACTGTATGATGACCTTGAAGCTGCTGTCTGATGATTTCTTATGTTGCTGTGCGTCTCGACATATTGAATAAAACATGTCACATGGGTCTGAATGTTGGGGAAAATGAGTGAATTTTGTGGAACTTAAAAAAAGACAACTTACAAATAACTTTTCAGCACAATAAAGGAGCTTCTTTTAAGTTATTAATTCCTTAATATTGATGAAGACTCGTTTTCTATATGTACTTTTTCATCAATATTAAGGAAACATTGACTCAAAACAAGCTCCTATATCTTGCAGAAAAAATACTTTGTTAGTTTTGTCTTATTTAAAGTGTACTAAGATATTTGCACTAGAAACTGGATTTTGCACTTTTTTAAAGTATGTGTTATTTTTAATGTGATTGAAATTGTGAATAGTTGACGTGTATCGGGATCAAGGGAGTAGAATTTAGGTCATGTCTACACAGGTATTTTTTTATTTTTTTATTTTTCTAAAACAGATGACGTGTTCAAACACATTTACACGGGACTGATCTCTGAATATTGTTTTCATCCACACGGAAACACTGAGAACAGCCCTAAATGCAGGTTTTTACTCCCTCGTCCTCCACATACGGTGGAGTTCTTTTTAGTAGCACATTTTGCAGCTGCTGCAGAATCTTCAATTAGGTCCTACAGCAGCTGCAGCACCACGCTGGACATTGTTGTTCTTTTTGTGTGGTGGGTTTGGGGCAAGAAGTCAGGTCAGAGGTTGGGCTAATACATGAGCGCATTCATGAAAATATCCTGTAAAATGCCGTCTGCATGAGGATGTGGGGCAAAAACAGTTACAGACATTCATGTTTAAAAAAAAACAAAAAAACTTGTGGGGACGAGGCCTCAGTCTGTCAATGTGATAATGGAATAAGTTCATTTTGGGATTGAAATCTCAGCGATCTCAATTCCTCCAGTTGGTCAGATCATTTTCACTTGAATTAATCAGAAAATAGGTCAGGCCGTCAGTTTTACTTGTAGTTTCTGGCAGGTTTAGTGACTCTTCATCAGTGCAGACAGCATTGGATAAGTAATCAGTCATAGTTGCAGTGAAATTCTTAAAGTGCTGTGTGCAGTACAGACTACATGGTGTGTGTGAAGTGTGGTTTTGGTACAGAAAAATGTTTTAACATGTCTAAAATGTCGGTCAAATAGGATTACTCTGGCGTGTCAGATGTGTGAAAGAGCAATGTTAGATGGTCAGTCATGTGATGGAGGTACAATTAAAAAGGCATTGATTTCGTTGCATCATAAAACCAAATTTTTAACAAAAATGTATACCATAATCAAACACCTTTTATTTAAAATGGATTCACAACAACTATTCCCACTACTTCTTAAAGAATTCCATGTTTTTGTAATATTTGTAATATTTTTACTTAACTAATACATTTTCATACATATAGTCTCTAAAAATAACAAACAAATGGAAAAGCTAGTTGTTGAAGTTCTTATTGACCAGGAACTACGCCTTTTTTAATCTTTGTTTTGCCTAATTGAGTAATACTAGCATAGCATTAGCTTGTTACTTATTCAGGGTATGACATATACTTTGAAAGAGCGCTACCAGCATTAAATTGTCTTAAAATTACTTCAAAAGCTCTTAATTAGTCTTATTTTAGCCAGCTGTCAGGCAGGGTGCAGCAACAGGTGGAGGATGTTCATATGAGAGACAGCAGAGCACTTTAGTCCCTTGGGAACACTCAGGCATCTAATTATTACCTTGGGATACGTTGATAGAAATAACCTGCCCTCCTCCCAGCATGTGGTAGTAGAAGACAAAAAACAAGAAGTGTTCAGACATCATTAGCATTAAAAGGCTGCATGGTGCTTGTCATTTTAAAAAAACTCAACCAGCAACATCCACTGTAAAAACACAAAATCTCACCTACTATACTAGATATTCTATACTATTTTTTTGGTCTAGCTTCTCGTACAAATATCTTAGTACATTTGAAATGAGATGAAGCTAACTTACAAGTAACGTTTCAGAAAGTAGGGATTTGTTTTAAGTCAAAGTACTAGTTCCAATGGCAGATCATTTGACTCAGAACAAGACATGTCCCCCATATTTTAAATGAAATAATCTGCCACTGGAACTAGATCTTTTTCATCAATATTAAGGAATTATTGATTCAAAACAAGCTCCTGTTTCTTGCCAAAAAGTTACTCATAAGGCAGTTTTGTCTTATTTGAAGTGTAATATATTTGTACTAAGAACTAGACCAAAAGCACTTGGTAAGAGATTATTGCCGTGTTTAGCTAAGTGTTTTAGGAATAACATAAACAAACATAAAAATGAGTCCATTTCCATAATTTCCTTTGTGCTGGAAAGCCTGAGTGCCACAGTGTGTAGTGTTTTCCCTTCACCCGCAGTGTCCCCATCAGCTCACTGAGGGTTGTGTATTTTTAGTCATGTGGCTGTAAATTAAACTGAGCTGACACAAACCGTATTCAGAACATTGCATGTTCCCTGCAGCAGCTTAAAGTCAGTGTTTTGATGCTCATAAGTGACCTGGCTCATGAATTATTCAGGCTCTAAGTTGAACGAAAACGTCCCCGTTACATTGCTTATGCTATTATATGTAATCATTCCAGCCGAGGAGTGTATTCTTAATGGACCTCTGCTGTAGCACAAACAGATGTAGGTGACTAATCATATAGGCCGTGGGTACAGTAAAAGTGATATTAAAGCATTGCCACTTCCCTCATAAGTCGAGCAGACAATGTCTGGGAGCGAACGAGCCGACTGAATAACAATTGTGAGAGTGTTTTGACCCGCTTTGAAGCTTTGCCCTCAGCACTTAGGGGGGAAATAAAAGCAAGGCTGAGGGGGGAGTGTGTGTTGTTTGCCTATGTGGGCATGCGTGCCGGTCGTTTGATGTGGGATCACCTTGAAGGGAGTGACTTTGGCAGCGCCCGCTTCCACGCCGAATGGACCTTCCCGGGACCGAAAAGTCTCGAGAAGGTTAAAGTAGAGGCGGGGCGACGGGAGGCAGAGATACAGTCACGTTACTTCCAGAGGTAATCTCCGTCTGCGTCAAATCCTCCCTTTCTTTCACAAATAATCAAAAGCACTGACAGTTTGGGCTGAGATCGTTTGGAGGAAAAGTGGGAGTTTAGTTTGACTGAAAGACGGATTAGTTTTGCTGTGGGAACAGTAATTCAGAAGAGAAGCGAAAAGCAATTTGATGTTTTGAACTTTGCTGTTGGCTGGCTTAGAGGGATGTTTCAAACTTTAGCTCACACGCTACCAAGACTTAACAATCATCTTAAAGGGGCAGTAACTTTTCAGCAAGATGAAGGGCCTTGTTTTGAGTCAATAACTCCTTAATATTGATGAAATAGTCTCACTGGAAGATTTTCACTTATAACAGGGCGTCAAACTCATTTTCTTGTTGTGGCCAAGTAAAGATCATGAATGTTCTTAAAGGGCCAGTTGTACCAGAATGTATTGATAGTGTAAGAAATACTGCCACCTGTAGGTGGGAGTACACAATCACTTAGAGCAAATGTTTTTCCACCATTTTTACAAAAAATCTGCAATAAACTCACACTTATGTATTGGTGTGAAAAAGTGCAGGGATTTGTTGATTTTCACAAGAAACTGGATGAACTATTTGACGCAGTTTGTTAGTAAACGGATAAATTCTCCTTTGAATTGATTGCTAAAATAATATTTAAGCACACTGTTATCTTGACCGTTCTAATTATGTGTCCCTTTAGAGTTTAAGGGGCTGGATTTGGCCCCAAGGCCTTGAGTTTGACACTTGACTTATAACAAGACATTTTTCCCATGTTATATGTGAAATAATCTACCAATGGAACAAGTTCTTCTTCATCAGTATTAAGTAGTTATTTATTCAAAACAAGCTCCTGTATCTTGCTGAAAAAGTTACTTGTAAATCTTACCAAAATTACTTGGTAAGATTCTGTGTTTTTGCAGTGTAGACAAAGATTGTAATGGAAACGCAGCTACTGCTAGAAAACAGAGCCAACTTGTTAACTAGTCACCACACACACACACACACACACACACACGCACACACACACACACACACACACACACACACACATTTCCTATTTTCTGGGGCAAATGCCCAGATTATTGCCATTTTAGGTTTTCTTTGGTACTTTGTGGTTCTCGATTGCTTTTGGAAGAAGCGTCAAATTGCATTTGAAAAGCTTTGAGGTCTCAGCTGAAGGTCTGAACACGGTTTTGAACGGTTTTCAGGTCTTGTGTAGGACATATAGTTGTGCCAGCTGTATAATTCTTGTTCCACATGTGGCTCACTGAGGTAATATTCCAAGTGGCAGGAGCATGTATGCGGGCATCATGCAGCGTTTCTGTAAGAATAAAATGATATTGCCCTCCGGCAACTCTTTGGAGGGCGGTAGACGATAGAATTTAAAGATGGAGAGAAGAAAAAGAGGGCATGACAGGTGAAGGATGGGAAAAGAAACCAGCGGTTTCTGTTTTCCTATGCATCTCAGAAAAGGAGGTACGACAAGCTGTGTTCTCATTTAAAAACATCCCTCGCTCGCCTCTCTTCCATCTTCATTCTGCTCTTCGAAGCTAAACTTCCCCTCCTTTTTTTTTTTTTTTTTTTTTTTCTCGTGGCCCTGTTTATGCTCTGGACAGAAAATCGATAGAAAAACCTGTTTAGGAGGCTCGATTGTGTAGTTATTTTAGGGAGGTTTTCTTTTATTTATTTTTTTAAATATCTTTTCTCCGTCTCTTTTCTTGTTTTTTATTTTTTGCTTTGCCCTCGCACGCTCAAGCGTTTTATCTCCGAGCAGACAAAAGACGTTTTTCATCCTCTCCGGAGATGGAAGGAGGGAAGGGAGGACGGCGGTGGGGAGGAGTGGAAAGGTTAAGCGACGGAACGAAACAAGACAAAATTAAAGAAAGAGTGTGAAAGAGGAGTTGAGGGGGGAAAAGGTTGACATTGACATAGTAATGGCTGCCCTCTTGCATCTCCTGTTTATTCTGACCTTTTTCTTTCTAATACCTGCCCAGCTTACAGCCTCCATTTTTTACCCCCTGCTTCTCTTTCCCTATATGTCTTTTCTTTCACAACATGAAGACAAGGATCTCTGTTTTCTCCAGAGCTGTGTGCTCTTTGATGTCTCTTTTATTCCCCCTCTGAATCTGCTTGCTCAGCAAATGACACAGGAAGTCGATCCTCAAAATTTCACCTTGGCGGGGGGAGAGAGGCTTGCTTCCTCTCCACCCTTTAGTTCTTGACTTATTGATTATAAATCGTTGCCTCTTGCACTTTGCTGTTATTGCATGTTTTTTTAACTACTTGAATGTTGCAAATCAATTTGCTGATAAGTCCTACATTTACATCTACTTAGTATTTTTAATTCAGCCTTATTTTCCTAGGTTTAATTTATTATTATTGTAAGTCATCAAGGTTAAGAAGCAGCAAAACAGTCCCAGGCCACCATGCCGCCACCACCATGTTTGACTGTCGAAATTAGTTTGCTTGTGAAGTGCTGTCGGTTTTATGCCAAATGTTTTGAAAATGCTGTCTTGTCAGGCCACAAACCTTTTTTTTTTTTTTGCCAAATGTATAAAAGGGTAGTCAAGATGTCTTTTATTCAGCTCCTTCAGACGAGCCAGCAGGAATTAGTAAACACTTGCTGGAACTGTGCACCAGCTGGGTTCATTATAGGAGCTGCTCCTCATTGCAACAAACATTAGTAAAAATGTTGCTAAAGGATCAGTAGAGGAGTCGTGTAGTGATAACTTCCTGAAGGCGGAGTTTCACAAAGAGCTGGAGTTTCTTAAAGAGACAGGGGCCTACAAAGTGAAATTACAAATTTCACTTTATAATTTCACTTTCTAAATTACAAAGTAAAATGTTTAAGTCATATTTGATATACATATAGCATATTTTAACAACTGAAGTCAACATAATTTATTGCTATAAATTGACGCTATGTATCTGGAAAACTCATAATTCAGCCCCTTTAAGCAACTCCTCCACCCTATGGATTATAAGCCCCAACATGTAACTATGTACTTACATGTATAGAAAGCGAAGCCACTGATTGAAGTCTGCAGATCTCTTCTTATATTACTTTTTCTTTTTATCATCTGGAAAGATTTTTCTCGCTGATCTTCTCAGTCCATGATTGTGAAGAGGAATACTTACTTTACCTCCTTCCACAGCCAATTACTTTAAATGGTTTTGTTCTCATGTCGAGTCTGTCTCCATGGAGACCGCAACACAGCCCTCCAGACTGAACTGAATGGAAAATTTCCCTCAGAGGTCATGAATCATGTAGAGTGTGACCTGCGCTGACATCATAAGGTTAACTAACGGCTCGTTCCTTCGTATCCCTGCACCTTTTCCGCCGACTTCCCTTCCGCGCTCATTACAGTCTCCCGTCACAGCTGCCGGCGGGAACGCGGTGGTCGTGCCTTTGAAGCGCTCGCTTTCCTCGTTCAGATCTGCCGCGCGGCAGGCTCGTCCACCTGCAGCCGGGCTTTTCATCTAAACGACACAAGATGATTAGGTGCGTTTGCACAGCAGACGGTGACCTTGAGGGAGACAGATGAATGCTTTACTGCAGACCACCATTCCTTGAGCTCATACGTCGCCTCAGGATGTCTGTCCCTGGGCAGTAATTAGCACTTCAGTGGTAGATTTTTGTATTATTATTTTTTTTAATTCTCTGAGAGTTTTAGCACATTTGGGGAGAAAGAAGATGGAGCTAAGAAGTATATCTTAAGGGTGGATTGAGGGGAAAATGTAGTTTTGGCATTATATATGGACAAACTACTTATTTGTTGATCCGTCAGTAGTGCAGAATGTTTCAGTCCAGCCTTGGCTGTTTTTATGCTTGTTTAAGTCTAAAATGTACCATTTTTCTTTATTCACAGATAAAATCTCTGGAGTTGTGCAGTTCACGTTTAATCAAAGTATTTAAATTTTGAAGTAAAGTTCAGTAAATTCAGTAGTTAAAACCTCCAAAACAGATTCCAGCTGTAATCTGATAACTTTCATATCTAGGGCTCATAATGGCAACAAGATCTAAAATTAGACCAGTGGTGGTATTTTTATAGTTGTTGTCCTAAAGGCCGCTGAATGACTTTATAATAGCATTGCTAAATGATGTCATTGTTTAATTTGCTTAAATGACCATAAGCATCTCAGCGTAGTAGATACTATCGAAAAGAAGAAAAATGTTGTGGTATTGGGAAACCCTCCAATACCTTCTTGATTCTTGTTTAATTTATTGTCACAGCTCCATCCCTTTCCTTTATCTGGGCTGGAGACCAGCAAAACAAAATTAATCCAGAAAAGAAGCATCGATGCAATGACTCTGGGTTTCTCTATGTACTTATTTTTGTCTATTGACTTTTCTGGTTTGGTGTTTGAATTTTATAGCTCACTTAGGAGCCTGCTAAGTCGATAGATTAGTTGATAATTGCTTTTTGAGAAAAAAAAAGTCATTAGAGACATTTTAGTACTTTCGAAAGGTTGCTAACAGAGGCACTTTTATTCTACTGTGCTGCCTTACACACTTTAAAAAGAGGTGGTGGATTCTCTGATTCTTTTGCAACCAAAGACATAGTTGAAACTTGGACAGATTCAGCTAATAAATATGAGTCTTTCACATAAATATAAAAATATAGTGTTGTAGTGAAGACCATCTTACCCGAGTGAACACAGGACTGGACCTGTCACGATAACAAATCTTTCTGAATGATAAATTGTCCCCGAAGTTATTACGATAAACAATAATATTGTTGTTTTTAGACCATTTCCTTTGTAGTATAATGACATTATAACATGATAATTTAAGAGCACGTTCTCAAAGACCAATAAACTTTAGATTCTAACGAACATTTAACTCTGGAACTAGAAGACATTTTACATATCCAAAATAAATAAAACAACAGAAACAATAAATACAAATGAATTATAAAGTCTCTCTAAACAAAACTGTCCTTCAAAAATGGGGTTTAGTTGAGACCAAAGCACCAGATTGAAGACTTTTGTCATCCAGTTTTCGGCAGAAAGAGAGAGAGAAACGAGGAAAAACAATAAATCATGCAATTGGAAATTGAGTTCATTTTAAATGATCGTGCTTATTGATTTATTTATTAATTCACAGGACCTGGTTGCAGTGGTGACCCTTTTTCAATTAGGGTCAGTTACTTCCATAAAATGTAAGTGAACCCAAACTGGTTTGAAAGCAGATCTTCCCCAGTATTACAACTAACTAACAGACTCTGAAAAGGCGAATACATCCATGTAAACCTGTCCTGAGTTAGCATCAGCCACAGACAGGTGGCGACAGGTGAAGAACTTTAGCATTTTGAAAGTAAAAAAAAATAAAAAAATACTGGTTGCATTTGAATGAAACGAGGTTCAACACCAAGCTACAGTATATATAAAAAAGGAAAAAAGGTTACCACAGCTGGGGTTTTGAATCGTCTTATGGGGAAAAACTCAGATACAAGGCAGAGGGATGAATGTAAAGATGTTGTTCAGAGCAAGATATTGGAAATGTGGTCTAAAGCTCTCATCTGTATACTTATGACCTATAATACTATGTTTGATCTAAATATGCATCTTCTGACACCGACTACCTAGTTATAAATGAACAGGAATTTCATTTATAACTAAATGAATTGTTGAAATTACTGAGCTGCTGACAAAATAGGCCTGAACTGAAATCTGTGGCATCCTCTGCTAGAACTTTGAAGCTGCAACTGAATGTCCATCCAGGCAAACATGCACACAACCCTCTGATAATCCACCCTCTGATATTATGTTTGCAGCCAAGCTAAATATGATATTTGTAATCCCCTCCATCTTGTCCAGTGAGGCCCTGGATAAATATCTCTGGCCCTGCGACGTTTCCGGAGCGCTGTTTCTCTCTCATTGTGCTTTATCACGCCAGAAAGAGGAGGAGAGGGGAGAGGAAAAAAGAAAACTGCGGCGAGAGAACGAAGCATGGGGACTTAAACTGTAAATAAACAAGAGAGACAGAAAACTATTTGGAGAGGAGAAATAGCAAAGCGGCGGTGGGTGAAAGAAAGGGGAAGATGGAGAGCGTGGTACGGTACGTGGTAAGCAGAGGTCCAGCAGGGAGGCAAGGCAGAGAAAAGAAAAAAAGAGAGATTGGGCTAGCCTCTCTAACCCACTCCAGTCCAGTCTAAAGTAGCTAATGGGCTTGCCCAGACGCACTGAGTGGATATTGCGTTGGGACTTCCTGCAGTCCCTGAGCAAACAGACAGCCAGTGTTGGCAGAGAGGCTCGCTGGCTAGCCTGAAACATGATATCATCTCGCTTGCACCTCCGATGTGGACAGAGAGCCAGGGCTAGAGGAAAGTCGGGTGAAATCCCACTTCTGACAGACCCTGTGATGCGCCACCAACGAGACTTTGTCAAGCAAACCAGTGGTTTATTGGAAGTGTTCTGACACGTGTGTTTTCCCATCCTGATGCGCATTCAAACTCGTGGGAGGATGGGCAAGCTTCTGAAGCATGACAACTTTACAGGCCCACGCATCGCACAGTGACAATACAAACTGCTTCCCTTTCTGACACTTTACCTTCATACATTGGAATAAGTGTCACAGAGCTCGTGGTGGTGGTGTAGCAGGCTTCGGATTCACGGTCATGGAAATGTCTTTGACACTGGAAAGCCTCTGTGGACTGTCAAATCCTAAAACTTTTGTACCAACGGCTTTGAATGCAGGGACACAGCCAGCCAAACATCCAATTGTTCTGACTGCGACAACAGTTTCATGACTCACTCCTGCCTGTCCTAATGGGGATAAAATGTGGAGGAAATGTGTAATAGAGAAAATACACCAGTGCTTGCAGTGGCCTTCGTGCTTTTTAATGCTACATTTTATCTTTTTTTTATGTTTCTTTTGCCTGAACTACCTACTTTTCATAAACGCTGCCTACAAAAGGTATGACTGTTATTACATTTTGTACCAACACAGCAATAGATTTAACTTTATTTTCTTAGGATTTAATATGTTAAGTGACAAATAAGCACTTAGGTGATGAGTATATGTTATCGACTGGTGGTTTTCACTGCCCCTATATAAAATCTAGTGAAACCCACTTCCAGACGTCACCTATTTGGGAAGCAGAGGAGGCAAAAAGGCCCATAGTAGCTCCGAAGGACCCGGAGAGATCCACAGTTTATATCAGTGGTCCCCAAAGTCAGTCAGGGTAGTCCAACAGTGACCCACTGTCTTTTCATGTTGAAAAATGTTAAAAGTTGCAAAAATTCAGAGTTGCGTGAGCAGGCGTAATAATTTGGAAACAATAGCTTGCCCGGTTACGGCTGAATTGTTGCACACTCCCTCACGCCCAGTTCAATGGGCCAAGTAGCAACGTAGCTTAATCCCTCTTTACTGTCACTGTTTGAAATAAACAAACTTAGTCTGGTGGGGGAGGGGAATTAAAGCCTGGTGACCCTCCAGTCTTATAGTACATTTGGGGGAAGCCTTGGAGTATCAACATTTTTTGAAGACTCTATCAATAAAAATCTAAGACGAACATAAAGAACCACTCGCTCTGACTTTACTGAATGGTCAGCTCAACACAACAGTTTGCCGTGCTTGACATCAAACCCAACTCTAGCAGCAACCCGGGAATGGTTAGCACCTCCTGTGGGGCATTGTGTCCAATCCTAAGTCACAAGTACAAGTCAAAAGGGTCAGACTTGTTAACCCACTCTTCATCTGCTATTGCTCGGAGTCATGACTAAAGTGTTGTACAGTCAGGGGACAAATCACCCTTCTTTATTTTGCACCAGCTCTGACGGTGGTCTGAACGAGAAGAATAACATCGGAAGGGTAGAAGGAGGGTGATGGAGGAAGGCAGACTTCCTCCATCACCCGAGTCTTGCATAACCAACTCCAGATCTCTCTCCCTATGATTCATCTTATTTTACAAGGCACTTAGTGGATATGGATAATTCATATGGATCCGAAAAGCCCCCCAGGGCGCCTTTGACGTAAACAATGTATGTCCCATATTCGTCAAAACGAGGAGTGCAAGGAGCAATTTCGCCAAGCTAGCAGGATGAAACTGCAACCACCCCTCCAGAGGAAGATTGATTAGATGCTCATTACGCCGTGTGTTCTTGCGCTTGTGTGTGTGTGTGTGTGTGTGTGCGCGCGTTTGTGTGGGTGAGCAGAGGGCGCTGCGAATGGGTGTTTCCTTGATTTGATTCATCAAGTGCTCAAAGCAGGCCAGAGGCTTAATCACTGCAAGGATAGCATACCAAGCTATTATCTGCTGTTGTATTTTAAAGATGCTGACTCGGACTTGGTACTGACTTTGTGTCAGAAAGCGCCATTAGACGAAGTTTGAGTTTTGCCCATTT
Organism: Poecilia latipinna; assembly: GCF_001443285.1. Lineage (NCBI taxonomy): Eukaryota > Metazoa > Chordata > Actinopteri > Cyprinodontiformes > Poeciliidae > Poecilia > Poecilia latipinna. The sequence continues at coordinate 99,880 of NW_015114434.1, read as the reverse complement.
ATTGTGCAGAACTTTTCCAGTCTGTGTTTCAGCGCTCTCTCTGTCTCTCTCTCTCTCTCTCTCTTTCTCTCTCTCTCTGTCTGTCTTGTGGCAAACGGATTAAATTATAGGCACATCAAAAGGATTTTACGAACATATTGCCATTCCAGAAAGGGTCTGTTGTGAGGTGCACACGCGGACGGCTGCTGCTGCGGTGCTAATGAAGCCCCCTCCATCCCCTTCCCGTTCCTGTTCTTTATCATTCACATTCAATTACTCAACTCTATATTCGGTGCCGTGAACTTGATGATGCTATCAGTCGCAGACATGTATGGGAAAAAAAAGAAAACTCTCAACCCCCGCTCTCTCATTTCGCTCTTTAATTGATTTTCTCCTCTTTACGACCGTCCTCTAGCCACCGCATTTGATCCTCGCTCTACCCTTACCTCTGCCTGCCCTTATCAAATCTGAATGTAAACCAAGGAGACTTTGTTTCCCAACAAAGATCTCCCATTAAGCCATTTTTCTTCAATGCAAGTTGTTAACTTTGATTTAGAAATGACAATGAACTGCTTAGATAAGTCTAATGAGTGAGCTAACAGAAGCCGGGTTAATAAAGCACAGGCCTTATTGTGAATTTATCCTGTGGTGTTTCAGTTAATTGCATCAGTACTGGTGCATCGTGATGCCACACTCAACAGCACAATGCCTGAGAAATACATACATACATATATATATTTCCTTTGCCCTCACACCGATCACAATTGCTTCTACTTTGCTTGTTTTTGATCCTCGCGTCACTGTCAGAGGAGCACCTAGAACACCGAGCTACTTGAACATTTTTAATGTGAAGCTCGGCAGGAAATCCAGAGATTAATTATCCATATGATGTTACAGCATTTAAACCAAATCCGAACATCGAACTGACAAGAAATGACTGCTTAATGGAAATGTTGCTCTTAGCAGTGTAAATTAATCACCTGCTGTGTGTAGCATAAACCTTTTAGAAGATTCTTTCGCTGTTATGACTGCAGAGTCGCACGTTGTTTTAGAAGCTACTCTAAACGGCCTAAGTTTTTAATTGCCACACACTTCCAGACTGGAAGAAGTTGAGCAGCCATAAAGTTGCCATGGGAAGAAGTTTACTTTGGACTATTAAGCCAACTTAGAAACAGTAACTTCTGGAAGTCGAGAAGCAATTTTGAAATACTGAATTTATGTTTCAAAACTAGTTGGGGTTTGTTGACCCAGATGAGGAGTTTCAAGAAATTCCTGCTGATCACAGTTAAATATATAAAGCTTGAAATATAATTAAAGGTCTTACTTTTTATTTTTTATTGATAGCTTATTAGATTTTTGGTGCCAGGCCACCAGGGTTTCTTGCTAGCTAGAAGCTAACAGAGTTAAGAACTGGTCTATTAACTTAAGAGATATTTAAGATTTTTTTAAGAACATAGTAGTCCACTAAAAAAATACAATCGGATAAAAGAACTTGTTCAGTATTAAATGTCACCAAAAAAAAAAATCAGTGTTGAAAAGTAAGACGCTGGAATTAAGGTTGCCTCCTCTGAGCTTCAGCCTTGACTCAGGGTAGCCTGAAGCAGCTTCTTAGATGAAAACTAAGGGGACTTCAGACACTTAAAAGTCAGCAAGTATTTTAAAATCTATTCTTTGATACACTGTAGGCTGGTAAATTTCTGGACAGCACAGCCGTGAGACTCTCATTCAGTTAAGACAAGGAGATGTCCAAGACCAGTTAAAAAATACATGATATTGAGGTAGGATAAAATCTACCCTTTCTTATTGTAAAGTAGATTACAGTAAGAAAGGGAGGTAGATATTGTATTTTTGGAAAGACATTTTTTTTATTTATTTATTTATTTTGCAGAACAGAATTGATTTATTTGTAGAATTAAAACCCCGAGTCTATAAGAACTACACTTTTTGAGAATGTGGGTTGATAGAGATGCTGTTAGAGCTAAATATTGTAATTTGATGTCTTTCAATAAAATCAAAAACAATTTAAACACATTGATATAATTAAGAGAATGTCAGGCAAATTTTACATCAGTGTAGAAGTGAAAGACAACACCTTAATTCCTCAGCGTAGAACCAAACGGAACCAGGTGTTGAGGGAAAAAAAAAAGAGGTCCTACAATTGTGCCCTGAGGAACACCAAATCAAAAAATTCTCAAGTAGAGAAATAAGGATACTGTGGTGAACAGAATCAAATGCAGTGGCTGGAAAGATGTCCTTAAAAACATTTAAAAGTTCAATATAAACTAGACTGGAGAACCTCTAGAATAGAATCATCCTCCAAAAACAGGAGTAAGGGATGAAATGAAGTCGGTACTAAATAGGGACCAAATTAGTAAATCGTCAAATTGAGCTGGAGCCATGCTAATACTTTGACATGCGTTGCTAACAAAATGTTTGGATTGTTTCTGGTTTTGTTACTCAAGGAGTGGAGGCTCTGTTTCACATTGTTGATCCGGTGAGTATAGGCGGCATGCAGCACATATTACAAATCTTTAAACGCAGCGAAGAGAAAAAGGCTTATCCCACAGCAGTATTACCCCTTGTAGATGCATAGACATAAGCCGTGTGTCGTCTGAATGGAATTTAACACTGATGCCCACGCATGATTTGTCACCAGCATTAATTCCCCCAGCCCACATCTCGAGCCACTCATTTTCATAAATAGCCCCTGTTCACTGGGTATATATATATATATATATATATATATATATAAGTATATGTATCGTCTTCCAATTCATGGTGGTTTTCTTCCTTATCGTGTGTCTAATTCTCTTGTTTTATCTGTACTTTTCATTCATTCCTTCCTCTCCATCGCAGCACGCTTCTTTTTTCCCCCCTTTCTCTCTCTCTCTCTCTCTCTCTTGCTCTCTGTCTCTCTCTCTCCATTTTTAACCATCGTGCCAAGTGGCAGACTCGGGATACGTTGATCCGCATTTGTGACAGCGTCTGAGTGAATTAACGCAATGCTGCCACTGCGTGCAGACATCTAGGACATGCAGCAGAGGAAAAAATATATTTTTTAAAAATCCAGCCCCCGTCCTGTCTATTGGGCAAAACCTCATCACACTCTGCTAAAGGAGAGCAAAGAAAGGTGGAAATGTACCCCCTCTGCAGTAACATGGAGTGCACATGGATGTGAATATGAAAACATATTTTCAAGCCTAAAACTTTGAGTAAGCTTCAAGATACAATTAATTAATTATCAAATGAATTAATGCCCCCTGTTACCTTAATGTTCTCAATGTTACCAACTCACTAACCGAAAATCACAATCTTCAAAAACAAAGTTCTCTCCGACTTTAATTCTTATACTTTTCTCAATCCTATTAGTTCTTCATTGGCTGGAGAAAGCAAAAAAAAAAAAACCCACAACAACTAGATCTTGGCTAACATCTACCTGTGGAACAGGCAGAATTGATGTGCAGACCGAGGTGATTATTGGAGTTGGCATTGAACACAGCATGCAGGATCGATACTGAAGTGCTGTATTGATCCTTATGGTAGTTGGTGATGAAGTGAAAAAGGCTTATTGTGCCAATTGGGAGATGAGCACAGGACAACAGTTCAGTGAGCCGATGGCTCTTTGCTCCCAGGTTGGGACTCCTGTGCAGTGAGCGTTTGGAAACTTCAGACCTTCGGCGCTTATTAGAGACGTAACATCGGCCTTGCTGTGTTGATCTATTCTTTGCCTTTGTGCAAGTTATTATTAATGCAGATTTTGGGTGGGTGTGTACTGTATTGTTTTTAGTGAGAATGTTCCTATAATAAGAATTTAGATTTATCGTTGTCACAATAATTTCCAATTAATGTTGTTTTATAAATGCCCAAAACTGTCATTATTGTTGGGTTTGATAGTTTGACTATTTTCTCCACTGGTCAATGAAAGTATCAACAATTACCAGTACATTTTTAAACACAGTTACTGTGATACAAATCACACTTCTGTCTGAAGTGGGAATGTTTTTCAAGAGCATTATTTGTGTTTGTGGGGCTATAATTGCTGTGACACACAGTTACAGACACATAGTTACCTAAGAAAGAGGTGATAAAAACTTCTAATTGTTTTTATAATGATACTGCAAAATATCGTACTAAAACTTTAAGTCCATTTTACCGAAAGCTCATTTGAAAAACTCATTCTTGAGCTTTTCTTGCTCAATCTTTAAGAACATCTATAAGCAGAAGTCGATATCTCTGTGGAAAATATTTTTTCTTCGACCAATATTTCAAAAAATAATGAATACAATATGCATACTTTATGATTTATTCTTTTAGACCACATTTAAACAGTGTTGGCAACACTTTTTTTCCCATCTCTTTTCGTACATAATTTATACTTTTTAGAAAGTGATTTTTTTTTTATCATGTTCAAGAATACCAACTAAAACTGTTTGCTTTTCGCATTAATATTCTGCAATTGCATTTGCAGTTTCTATCCCTGTGTATTTTCCTGACAAAGAAGACAAAGCAAGCCCACTGCTGGGTGCTTTTCTTTCTTCCTTTTTTTTTTCTTTCTCAAAATCCCAAAAGAAAGTAAAACTAGAAAGAAACTCCAATACTTGGCAAATCTGGTCGGGTCTGGTTTCTAGCATTCGCCCATGCATACAGGAAGTGGCAGGTATGTGCCTGCAGCCTGCTCTCCTGTCCTATGATATGCTGTCACTCCACGGCTTTGGACTGCCTCGAACTTTTTCTGTCCATGTGTATAATGCATGCATCTGCATGTGCTTGTTTTCACTGTGCTGGTTTCACCAGGAGCGCTTCTTCCCCCAGCGTAGATCTACACTTCAGGTCTCCTCCACGTCTGCACACGGGTAAACATCTCCGGGGTGACGTTTCTTTCAAAATCAACAAGCAAGGATAACAGGCTTGGATGTATATGTACACCACACACATATACCAATCGTAAAGAAAACAACATATAATTAAAGTGGAGTTTTGTTTTTGTTTTTTTTTTTAATAATTGCTTTCTAAGATCAGTGAGGTTTGGCCAACTATTTTTGATTTACTAAGAAATTTTTTTTAGAGAATTTAAAAAAGAAAATGTACACACCTTTTCCTAGTATTTAGTTAATTTGCCAAACTTTTCTCTGTCCCTATGTTCAAAAATTTTAATTTCTGTTTCGGTAGACCACAGAACATGTCTTAAAAAACTAAGATTTTCTATCTCTGAATGCATATCCAAGCTATAATTCAGCTTGTTGAGCTGCTTTTGGAGTCATGGCTTCTTACTGTCTGATTGGTCAGATATCATATAATCTCCCTGTTTGTTACCACATTAAGCCATCATCTTCACAAGGCCTCTTGCTTTCGGTTGATAACGCGGATTTTATTTTAAAACACATCGACAACTATACATTTTATGTAAATGTCTGCCTTCCGCTGTCTGCATCCCCCCTGATTATCAGCGCCAAAATCAACAAAACACACACGTGGCCTTTTCTGCTCCGGACTCCTCTTTGCGCGACGGAATCAAGCCTCGCTAATCAGCGACGAGCGGTCGGTGCGCCGCCTGGGCTTTGATGCTGCATAGAGCTGAAGTGTGTGGGTGAACAAATTGATATGTTTATGTGTGCATTTGCGTGGAGTGGCGCTGTATGTGTTTTCACCTCGAGCTGAAGGATACATCAAAGCCCGCGCGCTTTACTCAAGCCCATTTAGTGTGCAATCGTGGCAGAAAGAGCCTTTTAGAGGTGTGCAAATATAGACGTAATTATGGAAATTACATGTGGTAAAAGATACGTCCCCCATCGTTAGCGCTCAGGATTCATTCCAGGCTCCTAATGAGAAGTCAGCATAAAGTGTAGCAGACAGCAAGAAAGCTCCTGGCAGCTTGTTGTCTTAACCCCTTTAAGCTTTGATGGCAGCACATAGCGATGGAGGGAAAAGAAAACGTTAAATGTTGACGTTACATAAAAATAAAAAAAACGCACCAAAGACATTTCTGCCCCAGTTCAGAGAATGCGCCACTCTTTTCAACTGTGAGGACATCACTTCTCCCCCTCTGTCTTTTATTTTTCCGTTGCCAGGCTTGTACGGTCTGAAAGCTTTGAATGAGAAATGCAAAGACAAAACAGAATAGGAGGCCAGACGGATTGATTTTCTTTTTTATATGTTTGAAAACCTAAAAGCACTCTGATTTGAAAAGGGACCGTTTGCTCCATCTTATTAGCGTCCAAACATTAAAGCGTACATGTCAAACCACTCTTTAGCAGTAACCCTTTTCATTGACACTCATATTCCCCGGATATTCATTTGTCACAAACACGGTGCAGAGGAGTGGCCATTAAAATGTCTCCAGTTTTCTAGTTAGCGTCCCGTGAGCAGGAAGCAAAGAGCCTATCACTTTGCCCTTTTATCTACGAACAGCTCTCAAATGGAGTGGAGACATTCAATTTAAACTCTGGGGTCTGGTGGAAGCCAGTGACTTCCATTAACTCTGTCCCTCTGAAGTAGTTGGCGGGGTACAGCATCAAAGAACTTTAATTATCCCGCACTGCAATGACGGAGACAAAGTGATGCATCTGAGGCAGGGGAGGAAAAAAAAACACAAAAACGAAGCTATAAAGCTTGAAATGTGGAAAAAAATGGAGGACAGGTATGAAATTGAAGGGAGGAAAATGTAAAAATGTTCTAATGATGACAGATTTGCTTTATGTTTCTCCTTTTAGTGGGATCTTCAAGTTTTAAATTGGTACCTGGTTTCCATTATCTGCCTTTTGATTGGATTGTGGAGCCCTGCTGAGGTGTAACCACTAAAAATCATGGACAGATCTGGTCATTTAATTTGTTTTGTCCTTACCGGGAGAAGCATTCACGCACGCAAACGGGAGCACATCAAGTAAAAGGGTAAACTGTAGTGTGTATGTGCCTTGGAAAACTATTATTATTCTATTACACTTGTCCTCTTCATTAGATACTCCTACCTGGTTGTGGAGAAAAACTCTGTTTGGGTACAAAACTGCTTTAATTCTTCATGGCCTTGACTCAACATCGTGTTCGAAAATCTCCCAAGAGATTTTGGTCAACATAGACATGATGGCATCACATTGTTCCTCCTGATTTGGTGGCGGCATATCCATCACCCCGAAACCCTATTTCTATAGCATTGAGATTTGTTGACTGTGTCAGGTGTTGGAGAACTGAAATTCAAGAAACCAGTTTCAGAAATTTTGAGCGATGGACATGATTAACAGCAATCAGTGCTAATAGACCTAAAGTATGCCACCATCACCAGCAGGATGAACAGGAGGGAGAGACGCTTTTGGCATTTGTCCTAAACTAACTTAAGATTCGCCAAATCAAGCAAAGCTTATAGTTAACTTGAGCAAATCATAGCCACAGTTTCCTCTTTGTAGTTGTCTGAGAGTGAATATTTTTCACATATACTTTTTCTCGTCATAAGGAGTTAATTTCCCATTTCCCACAAATTCTTTTTCGTTATGATTTTCTCAAGGTAACAAGTTAATCTCTTGATGATTTTCTCGAGAAAACGTTTGACAAGTTGTGTATTCAGAGATGTGATCTGTCATAGGTGTTGTTATTGACCTACTATTACTTTTCTATAATCTCAAAACACTTTGCCTATGGACTCTGAAGGAGTTTTTGCCTTCCACCTGGGTATTTTCTATGTTTTGATCATTCTTGTGAACCCAAGAAATTGTTGTGAATAGAAATTTCAGTAGATCTGTACCTTACAAATGATTATAAAATATTTTAAAACATCTTACACCAACAATGACGTTGGTGTAAGATGTGGTAAAGGGGAGTAAAAGTCACTTACCCCCCTTTTTGTTTCTATACTGACGCCTGGTTTGAACAACAACCTGACAGCATGTCTAGAGGCCAAAATGCATTGAGTTTGGGTGATTGGGTGTTGCAAGCACTTGAAGAGTATACCTAAAAAAGTGGCCGGTGAGAGTAAATGAAGAAAGAAAATGGCCCTCTTTTCTATTCTGCTCTTTTAGTGGGCCAGCCAAGAATGATGGTGGCACTGTCATTCAAACGGAAAGGTGGAGTGGAGGATGGTCCTGGGGGAGCCCGCCGGTAAAGGTCAGGGACCGGGAGATGGCTCTGACTCAAGGACATAATTGGCAAGGTAGAGAGCCTGTTCAGCTCACACCCAGGCACACAAAGGTATCAGATGAGTTGCCGGCATACAGGGAATTCGAGTCGGCCATGAAAAATCAGCCACCATCTAAATGAAACCAAAAAGTTTACCATTGCTCACAACTTTTGCTCTGTATTGTTTTGCTCCTTCTGTAACTCCCAAAGATCCCGACTGCAGCAGTTTTGGTAGTTTCCTTCTCTCTCTCTTTTTTTTTTTTTTTTTTTTTTTGTCCTTCTCGTCACATTTTCTCCCCGTCTTCTCGCCCCCACTCCTCATTGCTTTTCGTATCCAAATCAGCTTTTGTGCTTCCTGTCAGCAACATTTCTCTGTTGTCATCAAAACCTTATGGAAAGTGAATCTCCTCTTTCTTTCTCTTACTTGCTTCCCAGCCGTCTCCATCCTGGAGTTTCTGCAGACAGTCAGCGACCTGATGGTCTGTCTAAATACGGTTGATTTCGAGTGGTAGTTTTAAACCAGTGAACACTATTAAGGATAGTTACCAAGTGTCTAAAAGGTGGGTGGGTAATATTAACACTCATGCTTGATGAAATAATATGTCTGCAACAAACTCTATGCTATTTTTTCTGGTTCCTCCCAAGTGACGTAGCAGTGAAAAGCTTCAGAAAAGCCTTCATACATTAATACTTGTGACCATTATTAGAGTTTTACTATCAAACGACACTAAAAACACTCAAGGTTCAAGGACGATTGCAATAACAAGATGTCCTTAACTCTTGTAGCACTGCATGTGGTACATAGGGGGGCTTGTATTAGAAGCCTTATAATTAGCCCTAATGCCTACTTTAATGTGTCTCCTCGATGCCAGAGCATAGAAAAAGGGAGGAGATGGAGAGTGATTAGGGTTAAGGGCACTGTGTTAGATGCCTATCATTAAAGAGTATTAAAATCTTCTAATAGAATTATAAAGCGCCCTCGGGCAGCGGACATGGTTGGGTAGGAGGCAGTGCAGAGGAAAAAAAAAAAGGATGTACGCTAGGAGGCCGGGTTTGCTTTGGCGAGGCATTGGAGTATTGCTCAGTCAAACAATCCCCAGCCATTCATTCAATGTGACGGCTGTAAGTGGTCGTAAGTGAGGCAATAGCCAGACCCTCATTGGTTAGTACTTAGAGATCGCTCACTTAGGCTTTGCACAAGTTTGCACGCTGTCAGCAGCATGGATCAGCATAGGCTGTTTTCTTCTTCTTTTTTTTGTCGCTCCCACAGGGTGTGTTAATAGATCCATCCTTCTGTGGATTGTTGTTTAACCAATGTATTGATCTGCCATAACATTATGACCACCTAGAGGTAAGTACGGTAGAGTAATCCAATGGTCTTCTGTAAAATCTGCTTTCGTGTGATGTATATTTTTACTACCTGAGGCGACCGCGAGTCTGCAGGTAGAGTTGTCGTCTTGCAATCTCTAAGTTGTGGGTTTGATTCCAGCTTCCCTTCGACACACGCTTATGTGTCCCTAGGCAACTCGCTTAACAGTCGGTGTATGAATGTGTGCACATTAGTGAGTTCGATTGGATGAATGTGGATATAGTGTGAAATGCTTTGGAAAGCACTAAATAAATTTAGTTAATTTACAGTTTATATTTTCATAGATCCATCAAATTCTCGTATGTAGCAGCTTCACCGTGATTCCTCATCCAGCTCAACGGTTGGATCTGGGAATTGTTTCCAGAGTCTCAAAAAGTGTCTTAACGTGTTTTCCATCCAAATCGCTCGGTTCTATAAAGCTGATGAGAAGCAAGCGCAGTTTAAGGAGGTATACAATTCAATTCTTAAGGTTTAATGAATCCATGTGGGCTCTGGATACCACAGGCCACCATTAGTTGGCTGTCTTCTACTTAATATTTGGTGGTTGGTCATTAGGCTGTGGTTTATTGATGTAAGGTCAAGTTTCTTTCGCTGTGAGGAAATATGAATCGGTCTATCCATTCATTTTCTATCCCTATTTAATCCTCGCCAGACTGTTATTTAGGACATTGTTTACATAAAGAAGTGAGATTTGTATCATTTATCTGCAGACAGTAACTGTATTTTCAAATTTATAAATATTTCTTAATCCTTTCATTGAACAAACTGTGGAAAAAACAAGAAAACTAACATTAATTGAAATTTATTGCTAAAATGATAAATCAGAATTCTTATCATGATAAGAAATTTGTCACGATAAATGATACATGATTCGATAAATTCCCACCCTTAGTGGTAAATAGACAAGAATCAGGATCTATCATACACCGATTGATCACAGGACGGGCACGGACAATTAAATTGGACATTTCACCTGGCACCCATGTTTTGTGTTGGGGTGATGAGAGAATGAACCCAGTCCCCATCGTTGAGGCCAGTATGGAAGCCTAAACTGAAATATCATATCTAATTCTTGTCTTTACATCTTCCATTTCACTCTCTGTCTCTTCCACCATCTACAGTATAAGCAAGATATATGGAAAAGCAGAAATAAGCCGGGCGAAAAACAGTGTTTTAGTTGGTCCCTCCCTGGCTGTCGCCTTTCTCGTGGGAACTCTTTGGGTATTCTTTGCAAGAGCAAAAATGTTTTATTGATTTATTGGCAGTGTGAGAACGGTCTATTTATCCCACGTCTCTGGGAGAAATATGAGTGTCGTTGTGTTCTGGCTGAATAATCCCGGTATTAGTCGAAGTCGAGGAGTGTCAGGATGAGGTGATTGGACTGTTTTGGGGCGGTGGGGTCTGTTATCGAAGTGGCATCCAAATGAGGCACCAGGAACCCAGGAAACTAAAAATGTGCACTGGATGTCGGTGAAAGTTTTACCGTGGGTTATCCATAAACCCTAACCGTTTCCAAGATTAATTAAATTTTAAGAACCTCCTAATGAAATGTATTATGGTGCTTCTTTAATGAAAACAGCAGTAGTAGATTAGTGCTAACATATCCAATTAAAGAGTTGGTGATGAGAGAAGCAATCCATAACGTTTCGGTTTCCTCCCTGATAAGCGCAATGGCTTTGCATGCAAGGAGAAATGACCCTTAAGCGCTACAGTCAAGACGCTGATATCGACTTTGCTTCTTCCTTCGTCCTCAAATATCAGCCCAGACGCGTGCTCCGAGATCTCGCAGCACAAAAACAGAAGGTCTGTAAGACATAAAAAGAAAGTAATTAGGAATAATGATTGCATCACCTTTTTTTTTTATTTATTTATTTTTTTTTAATAATGCTCTTGATTGAAATCATATTTTGTGGAAATTTGCTTGGAAAGAGCACGCGATAAGGGCAGAAAATATTTCTCTTTAGAGTTTGTTTGTTAGCCTAATCTCTCCCGCTTGGTTTCGCGAGCTCAGATAGCTAATAAATCTTTCATTAGAATTCGAGAGGCTGGAACAACCCACAGAGTAGACGGGCTAAAACCGAGGATATTTCAAATTTGACTAATGCTTTTTTGTGTGTGTGCGTGCGTGCATGCGTGCATGCGTGTGTGTGTGTGTGTGTGTGTGTTCCACTAATTCTGGCACAAATTACTCCTCATGAGTAATAGATCTGGGTTTTCTTTTTAAATTATTATTATTATTATTATTTTTTTACTCACGCTTACATACAAACACAGCTGGCCACAGTGAGCAGGGTGGTTAGTCACAGCAGCCATGTGCAGAGAGCATTTGCACTGGAGAAAAGTGGCTGTGCTTAATGGGATGTGAGGCTTCATATGTTCCCATCCCCTCCTTCTTCTGCCAGACAAGCACATTAACAGTTTATTTCCAAACATTAGCCCTCTCACTCCTGCCCCCTTTAGTCACTGCATTAATGGGACGCCGCCACTCCGGACCCCGCGTCTCACCACAATAGAGCACTCTAAACCACTCATTAGTGAAGTCATCTGCATAGCACAGAGTAAATATTTGCCTGGGGATGTTTGAGAAAGACCCTCAGCCATCAGAAAAAAAAATAGTGCTTTACGGCTTAAATCTATTCTGAAAAGTCTCGATATGCAATCAGGCTCATGAGCACCTGCACATATGATGAGGTCTTTATCTTAACCGCAACAACGCTTATTTATGAGGGTGCGAGTGTTGAGTGTCAGGATAAAGAAGCTCAGTCGTGCTTGCTGACAGGCTCCTTCTGGCACACTTGATGGAACAAATTGAAATTTTAACCTGATCAAGGTAACGTGAAATTTGGCGGAGCGAAACACAACTCCGCTCTCAGCCCGGCTTTGATGTTTTCACTTTATTCCGATGTTTGATGACGGGGCGGCTTGTTGGGTAGATGAATGCACATGTTGTGTTGTAACGTGAAGAAAAAAAAAAAGAAAACCTCTCGGTCTGATCTTTGATCTGCATTTCCGTCTTTGACACCTTTTCATATTAAAAATGCAATTATAGTAATATACGGTTTTGTTTTTTGTTTTTTTTTTGTTTTGTTTTTTTTGTTAAAGCAGAATCCAGTTTGCGGTAATCAGTCTAATCTGAGTTTTTCTCTTTGTGGTGATTTTACAGTAACATTCACACTGCTGTTCTTCTCCCAAATTGCCTACTTACTCTGCTGTACACTTTCTAAAAGATAATGGTGTCACTATAAATGAAATTGCAGTTAAAAATAGTTCAAATGAAAATCTGTTGTAACAGATTTTCTTTTTTAAGCAGAGGTTTGGGGGTTCAATAGATTAAATATCTAATTAAATTAAATTTAAAAGTAAACCTACTTACAACAGTGAATATTTCATCTGCTTCTTATATTTTAAGTAACTTGGGCATGCTAACAAGCTGATGTTGGCTAATGCTAGTTAAAAGCTACCAAACCATAAATGTGCTAATCCAGTATTTTCTCAGACTCAACAGTAAAATCTTAACAATAACAATAAAGTCCAGAAATTGCTAAACTGTTATTGTGAAACTGTACATTTATAAAAACCATGGTATAAACATATTGCAGATTTGTTAATTTTCTTACTTGCCATGCATATGAACAGCTCTGATTGGTAGAAACTGAGAGTGAGAATATGTACCCAGGAAGTGGACAAATGACATTTCATTAGTTTATCCACTACCTTGGACTTCATGCACAGGAGACCGAATGCAGACAAGCCGTCAGACATCGTAATCGTCTTTCCTTCGGGTTTGTGCAGGAAATATTTTAAAATTGATTTTCTTCAATAAAATCATCTCTAATGAGGGTTACTGATCAGAATTATGAGTTGTGACTGTTTCTTCTCATCACAGCTTGTTGCAGGAGGAGTTTGCTAAATTGGTCTGCAGAGTTATTTAGGTCTTTTATTTTATGTTTCAGCATGAATGAAACTAGCAATAGCTTTAGATATGCATTGATCTAATATTAATATCTGTATCTGTCTCGATATTGAAAAAAACTCTAGATTGGGTATCTGTGACAATGTGCCAATCCATAAGGGCAGATCTCTTCAGTCTACTTCTATGCTTTCTCCTGTTAGCGACGTCACGCTTTATTATTTATTTTATGTTATATTTATAAATCCAAATTTCTTTTTCTGAACCATTTGCAGTTTATATTTTTCATGTTTGTCAAAGGCAGTCAACCTGTCGTTTTGGTCAGTTTCAGTTTATTTATTTGACATTGACTGTTTTACTCCTAATTGAAGAAATTAAATTTGTTTTTACATGTTTGACCAAGCTTTTGGGGCTATTGGTGTATTTAAATGTTCTGTGCTGTTGCATCAATTAAGTTCAGTAATCATAGCAAGGCTCAGCAGTGGCTCAGGTGGTAGAGCAGGTGGCCCTGACCCCCAGAGGTTCCTGGTTTGAATCCCATTCCTTCTCACATCTGAAAGGGCATTCATGGTAAAACATCTGCCAAGTGGAGCTGTGGAGTGGTGGAGGCTGCTGTGCTGTGGCACTGGCAACCCCACAGAGGGAAGTGCCAAAAGGACAACATCATCTTATCAATTAACAACACACACTCACTCTTTACCCGCCCCCCATTCCACTCCCCACTACTCTGATCAGCGGCGCCGGTTCAGTGAGCAGCCAAGGGGGCTGGACAGGAGGATGAGCTCCAGATTGGAGATGTTACATAATGGCTGCTGCTGTAGCACGGAGCTTACTGGTAATGTTAAGCGATTAAACAAAACTATTGAAGTAAACATAACAACAATATAGCTGTAGAAAAATCAGATGCTTTTTCTTTCCACCAATCTAGTGCGAGTTAAATTTCTTAGGAAAAAACAAAATGTTAATCAACCTTGGTCTGTATTCATGGACATTTAGCATTTAAATTTAAACTTCATATCTAAAATTTTGTGATTTTTTTTTCTTTTTTATACTCTTCTTAGGGAAGCACACACTTTTAATAGCCTCATTGATATCCAAGGTAATTTGAAATACTAGAAAATGTAATAAAAAGGAAGTAGGCAACCTGTAAAAAAAAAGCATAATTTTTAGTCCTGATTTAAAGGCAACATCAGTTTCTGAACAGCTTGGGTTTTCAATCCACCAAATCCTAATCCAAGCCTGTTTTTCATCTCCTTCCCTGTTGGTCCAGTAATGCATTAAGCCCAAAATTGTTGACACTCCTAGAAGATTTAGATTTAAACTGATCCTTTGATTTGACCAACTTTTTTTTCTGAGAAGAAATGATATTAACATTTTGGAGTGACCCAGTCAGAGTCCTGACTTAAATCTGACAGGTAATCTGTTATGGTGACGGAAAGCAGACTTTCTAACCTCCTTGGAGCTCAATCATCATAACACAAGTGAAAATTACAAGTACAAGTATTTATCAAAGGGTGTTGTTTCTGTAATGGTAGCAAATATTTCTCCATCAGATGTAAATAAAACTCAACATGTTAAAAAAATCTAAATATAGTCTCCTGTTATGCCGTTTTACTATATTTTGAGAAATGTCGGCGGTACGAATAATTTTGGACTTCCATGTATATTCTTTTGTTCAGCTGACTTTTGATTGACGAGCGTGACTACACTGTCTTACTTCAACAATTTCTCAAACTCCTGATGAAAACCTGCCAGTCACTTAGTTTGCCGTAACCTAAAAATTCACACTTGGCACCGAACATCTACCATCCAGCCAGTTGGGCTTTGGGGAAACAGCTGTGCTGGGTTTGACAGATACCAGGTTCTAGGTTGAATAAATGCTTTATTTTACTTTTTTGAGTCACATTTTGGGTCGGGCTGATGGACCTGAGGCTACCATACAATATGACTACATCCAGTTGGTAAGACGGGTGAAGTGTCTTGCCTAAGCACACAATTACTTAGACGGACGGAGTCGGGGTTCAAACTGGCAACCTACCGGTTACAGGACAAACTTCTCTCTGCTGTCGCCCCACAATGTGCACGATGATCTCGGTTCCTCTATGGACAAGTGATGAGTTCGAAAGAGCCGCAGTGGAAATTTCCAATCAGTTTCTTTGCATATTTTTCAAGCAAATCATTAAGTTGCAGATCACACTCTGTATCTTATTATCCTCCCCCAGCAGCATGTGACTTGATCTCAAGGTGAGCAATGTTTCTGCATATAATTTGTTTACAGTTCCAAATGGGAGACAGTCAGATGTGTTATTGAACCTCCTTTTATTAAGTCCAATAACCGACATCCAATGTAATAATAGCGACAGCTCGTATCCGAAGGTGAGCCTACAGAAAGATCCCAGGTGTATTTATTGCTATGCTAGCATGACATGTTTAGCTGTTCAGCTACTCAGGTCCCCATTTGCCAAAGTGAAACATCTCCCTATCAGTATTCACATCCAACGCCACTGTAAGATGAAGTTGGATCTTGAAAGCCATTGTATGACTGAGGCACCCATTGCATTATTGGCGAGGCCCACCGATTGATGTTTTCCCTTTGATAAAGCTAGCGCTCCTGCCTAGACTACACAATGGGACAGATCCCCTTATCTCTCTGTTGCACTTTCTATAAAGTGTGCAGGTCATGATACAGCTTAGTATTTCCACTCTTTTAAAGTTGATAGTGTTTCTACAGTTAGGTCTGTACAGGGAAAGTAAAGTAAAGGCTTTAATGAATAATAATGGAATAAAATCAAATTTTATCTTTTTAAACCAGTTTAACGCCTCTGCCATCACTACATTCTTTAGTATGGGCAAAAAAATAATCACACAACTAAGTTTCTTGTATTTATTTTCACTGTCTGAGCCCAGGTTTGTGTAAGCTCAAATCTGCCAACGTTCACTTTAAATTTCTTGTCAATCCCACTAAGTGCATCTTCAAAACAGTCAGCCTTTTGAATTGCTGGTGGTGCTGGATGAAGGACTGTGAGGAATTGGGGAAAAAAAAGGGTTGGAGATGATTTAGGGACACCTTAGTTTTTAGTCTGAAACAGATCAGATGTTGGAAATTTTCTTTTTCATCTTTTAATTTTAGATTATATTATTTTTCATCTGGGTGGATGGGCTGAAAAAGGAAATTACAAATGTTCTTGTTTCTTTCTGCTTGGGAATTAATATTTTACAGCGACTTTTAAACTGAGTATTATTTTAGCTTTTCCAGTGAAGATTGAGTTGCTTTGATTTAGCTAACTTTACCCATCGCATTCTGGATTTAAAAGATTAATGTTTTTAACTAGAATTATTACTTACACTCTACTTCAGTAGCCACCGTTAGCCATTTATAGAAATTAAAACCTCCCTAATAAAAGCCTGGAGCTAGCATTGCACCTCTGTTTTCTTTATGCTAGCACAGTGCTACGAAATTATTAGTTGACCGCTTAGGAGAAACTTGCAACACAGAAAGGGTCAACCAATCATTTAGTATGAAAAATGTTTTCAAAATCAAGCCTTGGCACCACAGGCCTGATGCAACAGAAGACTGAATCGTAATTGACATACAAATCTCAAAGAAATGACAGAATTCATACAGTAAGTTTAATTTCGACCTATTTAGATCCAGATTCAGTGCATTTTCATAAACTAACCAACAGTTCCAGCTTTTTGGACACAAATAGAGCTTTTATGAAAGGCTTTTGAATTTGTTTTCTATGGTGACTCCAGACTTTTAGCATTGACTTTTGAATTTATCCAAAAAGATTTAAGTGTATTTGGGAAACTACTTTTTTAATCCATACTTTATTGGCTTAGATCCATATTTAAATCTCCTCATTTATGAATCATATCATTCATATAAAAAAAGCGCTTCAGTAAACCATTTCATTTAGTCAGTTCATTTTAGTATTCCACCATATTTCTTAGTTATAAAATTTCTCTATTTTTGTGAAGCTGTGTGACATCATCTCTGCTTACGGGTCAGAGGAAGTTTAAGAAAAGAGAAAGGGAAAAAATAGATAGGAACATGTCACTCGTTAAATAAACCCTTAAACATCAACAGGAATTTAAATTGTGTTCATTTTCATGCTTAAACACAACAGAAGCAACAACATGGAGGACCTATTGGCTTAGCTTTTAATTAGGCCAGCACTTAGAAGCACTGAGGGGCCGGCATGTTCCATCCGGCTGCCCTCCAAAACTCCCTCAGGCCCTCTCAGGCTCACTCTAGGCAAATTCAGCTAAGCCTTGGCCTCTGATCAGGGTAAACATCCACACACACACTTCCCCGCCCGCTCGTCCCATATCCTCTGTGGATGCGCACTGGCTCCCAGCATGTGCTCACTTGGCGCCTTTGTCTCATCTTCAGTCGGGCTGGCATATGCCGTCCTGCCTATTACCAATCCGTGACGCTTGCTAGTGGATTCTGTTAATTACTGCTTTCAGGAGGAACCCTTTACCCTCTGCTTGTCCCCTTCCTTCCTATTTTTACTGACCACATCTTCTCCCTGTTTATTTGTAGGGAGCCCCTTTTGGAGCCAGTAGCCTTTTAAGCAAGTATCTATATTGTTTTTTCTCCCCTCTCTTCCTGCACCTCCACCAAAGTCATTCTCCCCCTTCTCTGATAAGGGATTGGAAACAGATAACAAAAGAGGTTGCACAGCGGCGACCTCTGTGTGGCTTTTGTGGCTAAATCACTGCCAGGAGATGGATTGCGCCCCTGCACAATTTTCCTCTCCGGGTTTAGGTCACCGTTGGGTATTGTTTCAGCCTCAGCTGTCCTTGGAAAAACGACCAACGCGAGTCCGCCAGAGACTCCGGTCAATGGTGGATGAAGAGCGGTTTGGAGGAGAAGAATGGAGAGGACGCAATGGAGGTGGATTGAAGAGAGGAAGGGCATTAATTATAAGGTTGACACCATCAATAGAGGGGTGAAGTCAAACCACCTGCCAGAGGGAATTGGAGAAGAGCAGCTATAAAGGCGCCATTCCAATATCGGAACGCAGCTGCAGTGACAAAGACTCAGTCGGTGAATGTGCCATTTGTCTTCTGCCATGTCTGCAGCGCTAAGGTATTGACACTAAGAGGACTAAAGGGGAAATGATATTGTCATCCTTTAATATTTAGTCGTTTCGCCTAACACGCTTGTTTGTTTTTTGCATTCTACGGAGCCTTGCAAAACTCTTCACACTTTGTCACATCTACAAACACAGCCTTCAGTGTATTTCGCTGGCATTTTATGTGACGGACAGACACAAAGTACCACAATTTTTAAGAAATAAAAATATATAAAAATAAAATAAATACACAGTTGACACTCAACATGACTCTGACCTACAGAGTGGGTTAAAAAGTCAGACTGTGGGGTGTGCTGTGGTGGCGCAGGGTTTGAGCACAGCCCACGTGTGGAGGCCTTAGTCCTCGACGCAGCTGTCGCAGGTTCAATTCCCGGCCTTGGCGACCTTTGCTGCATGTCTTCCCCATTCTCTCATTGCCCGCTTTCCTGTCAATTGACTGTCAAATGAAGGCCACTGGAGCCAAGGAAATCTTTAAAATAAAAAAAAAAAGTCAGACCGTTTGACATCCTCTTGTTATTGCGCTAACCGTTTCAGAGGGCGGTGCTGGTTGCTGGGTGTGATGTGAAGTACTGAAAATCAGAGCTGAGCAGACCCTTCAATAAAGGCGAGCATAGTGGTTCTTCATTCTTCCTGCCTTTTCATTGATTTACAGTAGCATTCCAAAAGTATTCACACCCCTCGGGCTAGTTTGCCGTTTCACATTGTATCACTTTACACCCGCAAACGTTATTGGGATTTTGTGTAATAAACCAACATGAAATGCTGCCTAACTGTTAAGGTGAGAGAAAAATGTTACTTTTTTTACAAATAAAAATCTTAAAAGTGTGGCATGGGTTATTCACCCTCCCCTCTAAAGTCAATATTTTGTGGAAGTATTTCTTGCAGCTGCATGTCTTTTGGAGTGCGTTTCTAACAACTTTGTGCAGCAGAGACTGAAATTTTTGCTCAGATTGATTTAAAGTCATCTCTGGACAGTCTATTTTTGTAATTACTCCCAATACAATTTAGGTCTGGACTTTGACTAAGCCGTTATAACGCAGAACATGCGTCGATCTAAACTAATTAATTGTAGCTCCAGTTATACATTTTAGATTGTTTTTCTGTCTGAAAGTCGAAGCCTCCTTCATCTTTCGTATACCTATTACTGATTTTTCTTCCAGAGTTGGCCCACTTACAAAGGTAGCGTAATTATGCGAATTTTTCCTGCGTCTTCTCGGAAACTTTCTCAACTTCTCAAGGGTTTTCTTTGAATGCCAGCGGAAAACTCCGTGCGTCAGAAAGCTTTTGCGGGAACACTCTCACCACCCACTGAAAGAAATAACACCTGAGTTTGAGTGCGGAGGTAAGTGAGGCAATCGGCCAAGTCGAGCCAAGAGACTGGTGTTGATTCACGGGCATTAGCATGAGCTGATTGCATCCATAAAAAGAACGTCAGACCTCCGCATTTAGCCGTGGGCTATGTGTATCTTAAAGGTCTCGGAGCCAGTCATGCCGGAATAGGAGCTGCACATCAAAACCAATCACTTCATCAAGATTGGTGCTGATGACGGGCCTCGGCTCCAAATGGAAAGTTGTTTAGAGAGAACAGCAGGACCACAGCGAGCTCGGGCTTAAATGTTACTGTGGAATTGAAGTCCTTGACTCAGAGGGAGGCAGCTGAGTAAACTTCTCTAAAGTACAAAGTTGATTGATTTTTTTTTTTTTTTTTTTTTCTGCCTCGCATAGCAGCTTGGATGTTAAGCTATGCTGAAGATACGTGAGACATGGGCGGTGCCTTGCCATCTACTTTTTAGGTTGTACTGTTCACCAGTAGCAGGGATTCACGAGTAATCAATGAGACATACAGGTGTTTGATGTAGGTTAGGGCTGGAAAGCCGTGTGCAGTGTGTCGCAGACGCCGGTGGCAAGGATGTGAGGGTTGCCATGCCAACCGAAACACATCTGCTCTATCTTTAGAAAACACAATGAGGCTGTGTTTCAGCTGGCAATCATCGAATTCAGACAAAGGGAGAGCACCGAGCAAACAAACAAACAAAAAAAAAGGTCATCAGGCAAGTTTATTCACGGCTTGATTTGGATCTCGCAAACAGAGGTCCGCATTGTTTGTTTGATTGTGTTTGTTTTCCCACTCGAGGAAGAACCAGCTCTGTACACTGCATTTAAAGCTGAAGTATTTTCTTTTTTCTATTTGATGTTGTCAATATCAAAGAGAAGATTAGCCCCGCTTTCACGGGAGACACTGATTCCTTTTAGCGTCTGTCCGTCCAGCTCTCCAATCTATATTCCTCAAAGGCACAAGGGCATCTGAGCCCAGGCAGTTTATTTGATATAAATACAATTTACCTGCAACAGAAAGCCACTGCTCGCAGGTCAGAAGAATGGATGAATTGACAGGGATGAAATTGAAAATTTTAGCCTGTTTTCTCCTTGAGTTTTCAAGATATGTTTTTATGAAAACTGCCAACAAAAAAAAAAGTGCAAGTCAAAGAAAACCGCATACAGATGTGCTACTGGGATTGTTACATGTCACATGTTCTAATTCAAGTCAAATTATGCAGCTATCTTTAACATATTTCATATATGTTATGAAAATAACTCCTGTGGTTTTATGCAAATATTTCCCATCGACACAATATCCTGGTAAAACTTTAACAACCTGGTATCTTTAAGAGTAAAATCAATTTCTCTTGTTTCGTTCCTTTAGAGATGCTTGGTGATGTTTGACCAAGAAGCTGATGTTTTCAATTAAGTTTATTTTTCTATCATTTTACTTTACCATACACAAGTCAAAGCTGCTCAATCAAAAGTGAGACGTCCCTGAAGAAATAAACATTAAATCAGTAATAGCCATGGTTTAACTTTGGCAAATTCAAAACAAGGTTCTAATTAATACCACAGACCAGGTAATTCCTGTGGTAGTCGCCTCTAATGCCGAGGCAGTTTTCTGGATGGAGCGCCATTGTCAGCCAGTCGGACAGACACCCAATCCATCTCGACTTATTACATCCTGTACACTACTAGCGGCGAACAAACACAACAGGCAAAATCAATTTGTTGCAGTGGTTTGTTGACATGGTGTGAAAAATAACTCTGCTATCCCATCTTCCTCTCAGTGAGGGTCTGGTCTTTATTCCACCAGCGTGCAACAAGAAAGGGCCTTTATCAACCCATAAAGTGGGGGAAAATACTCCTATCTGTTTAGTTAAAAGCTGACCAGGCAACAAAAGTTGAGGAAAAACAATAGAAACCTGATAAATAACACTCAGAAGTTTCCAGATGTTAAAAGATTTTAACATTTAACGGATTGAGCTGCAGGGTTAATGAGTCCAGGAGGGAAACCCAGACATCTCCCTCCCCTACAGCAGGTTCCCTGTCTGTGTTCCAGGTCCTGTTCCCAATAGAATCGGTCCAATTAGCTTCCAAATGAAGATGGTCCCCAGAAATCCTGATCAGATGCTGCTTTGACTAACTCCTTTTTGTTATGGAGGAGCAGCAATTCTACTCCAAGTTCACCACAGGATGACAGAGGTCACTGGCCCATCTCTAAGCTCAGTCACCTTCTAACGGGGATCTTGTTTTTTTCATCATGATCCATATTTCATGGCTGAAATGTAGAACTTTACATTTTGACCCCAGCTGTTTCTTCACAACAAAACAAGAGTGGAGGCCCCTGATGGTTTATCAATCTCCTGTTTGGTTCTTCCATCACTTGTGAACAAGAGGCTCAGATACAGGAATTCTTCTTCCTGGGGCAGAGACTGATCCCGAATCTGCTCTGCACTTCATACTACATTCATTCACACATGCACTCACATGCTGATTGTGACAAGCTACTTTATAGTAGCCACAGCTGCCCTGGGACAGAGGTAAGGCTGACCACCAGCAGCAGGTGAAGCGTCTTGGCCAAGGACACAGCCAGAGAGACAGATGGAGCAGGGATTGAACCGACAACCCACCAATTGTCGGACAGATTGTTACCACCAACGTCCTGTAATGTACTGGAAAGACTTTGAGTATTCCTTTGATCCTGGGGCTACTTCTTTTAATAAGGCCTTCAAATGCAAAGTGAAGATCCAATCCCTGGCATCATATTCTGGCTCCAACTCTGATTTGGGTCTTAATAATGTCAGAGAATAAATCTGCAACACTGACCTTCAAGGAAGCGGCAAAGGGAATTAGACGGTTTGCTTAGACAGATATCATTGGATTTTGCCATTAATGTGATAATGTATCATCTCAGCCACCAGTTTTCTTTATCTGCTGGATCTTGTCTCCAGTAGTCAGTAGAGCAAGAGGCTGATTCACCCTGGATGGATTGTTTCCTCCAGCATAAAAATGCCAAGATCTCCAGACTACCAAACACTTCTTCTGATCAAACATATGCAGAATTTGAAGAAGCAGAAATGCAACTTATTGGACACATTTTGTTCCATTTCACATTGAAATAAAGCGCAAAGACGTTGTGATAGACGCCTGCTTTGTACTAGGTGGATTCCGCCTCTTGCCTGATGACTTTTGGGATACGCTCCTGTTCCCACAGCCTAGTGCAGGACAAAAGTGGTTAGGGAAACTGAATGAATAAGTAAGTAGGGAAAATCAAATAAAGCAGTGTTTACATCTACATTTGCTTGTTTGGTGGCGTTGTATAGCCCGCTTCAAATACCACTGCCAATTCTTTGTTATAGGAATGGCTTTATAACAGCAGCAGGAATTTGCATTGCTATTTGTGTGCGCTTGATACAAACAAAAATGGTTGGCTCACTCAGAAATTGCTGACAAAGTGCAATGGCATGTTTTTTTTGTTTGTTTTTTATTATTTATTAAATAACTCTCTGGGCTGCAAGCGCCTGAGATCGTGATTCCAGAAAACTTGTTTTCTCAGCTGCAACATAATCTTATCAATCCCAATGAAAAGCGAGTTCATTGTGGAATATTTTACCACTAAAAAGTGTTTACACTGTGCATTCTGTGCAATATCTTCTTTTGTAATGCAGGCTTTTTCATTCTTTTGTGATTGTATCTTTGGATCGACTCTCAATTTCAGCAAAGACGAAGAATTTGCCTGCCTCCTTGTGCAGATGGGGCACGTTTGCTGACATCACCCAACTCATTATCGCCTGGCGCTGCGGAGGATAAGGCAAACGCGCAATCGCTCTGTTGCAGCCTTTGTCGTTTCCAATCTTTCCCCACTCCTCAAACTGAAAAAGAGGCAAGTTTAAAGAAGTTCAGAATGAGTAAATGTGTCCAACTGAGCTTTGAGTCACAACTGCCCAGGGATAAGATCATGGTCGAGGTTGCTGTGCTGTGCATGAAGGCCTTTCGGGGGGGTAGGGGAGAGAAAGGGTGGAGAGAGAGGCAGGGTGATGCTGGGAAAAAGAGCTAGAGAAGGCAAGTGAAATTCTGTTCTCTCCTTGAAGCTTCACAAAAAAAAAAAAGCCAGGCGCTCTGTGTGGTCCTCTTGGAGAGATTCGATTATAAACGATGCTCCCACCCGGAGCCATCTTGGAATTCTTCATTCTTGAGATCTTCTTCACGTAATCCTCGGCGAGATTTGCCTCTGAAGTGACACGCCTCACATGCTTTGCCCGTCATGCATTATGAATGACGAGATGAGGACACTCGTGTCCTAATTTTGCTTACAGTGGCATAAATGTCAACAACGTTGGAGCTGACTGAATGCTAATTGTCATCACAGAGAGGAGTGAGATTGAGCCAGAGATCCGGTGTGGAAGTGTCTCCTCATTTCATTTAGAAATCTTATGTGAATTTACTCTATCCCAGGGAGATTTTCAACCCCCACTCTACCTTCGCTGGCCTTCTTTTTTCTGTCTGCCTTTTCTTCTTTTACCCCGCTTTCCTTCTGCCTTGTAACTCCCTTCCTTTCATCTCTCGGTTGCGTCGCTCTCCCCTCTCGGAAGATTCTACTGGTGGCAGCGAGCGGCATTAAAGTCAGCAGACAGGTCTTCTTTGTAGCCGAGAGTGCTGTGTAGATCTCAGCTGCTGCCCTCAACCCCCCCCCACACACACACCTCCTTTCCCCTACTCTCCAAGCCTCAGAAAACCTCCTCAGGACCCCCTCCAACCCCTTCCCACTGCTTCTTCCCCTTCCTTTTTCCAAGCGGAGAGAATAGGAGCTGACATCTCCAGAGAACCGAGAAAAAAAATCATTTAAAGCCCTTCCTCTCTGTCCGATTGCTGCTACAACGGAGAGGAGTGTCAGTAATGCAGCAGGAGGACAGACTGGGAGGTATGTGTGTATAGAGGGGTAGGGGGGTAGAGAGGGGTTGAGGCTGGCTGTAATGAGCTGAGAGTTGTTAAGGCTCACCTTCTGCTGCTCTTTGTACGTGTGGCTCCTCTGTGTACTCACGCTGGCGCCTTCGCAGTGTTACACGAAGCCGAAGTGGAGATACACGAATACTTCGTTAAAAGTGTGGGAGGAGAGGGATCAAGGAGTGGCGCTTCCTGTTCATCTGCGAAGATCTGAGAGATGAGTAAGAACCCTTTCCCCCCGCTGTTCCAAAAGAGTTGAGCCGAGGATCCGAGGACATCGCACGTCAACTGCAGCTCTCTCTATCCCTTCACGTCTTCTCACTCCCCTCCTGCAAACAGTGACTCTTTCTCGGGTCGCATCTCCACAGTCCCCCAGCTCATCTGTGTGTAACATGCCGCAGATGACAAATCAAGCTGTTCTTCCTCAAAACACAACATGTCAAGTACTGTACGTTCCCTGTCAATGAGGGGTGATGTGAGGAACTCTCTGGCTGAGCCCCCTCACTGTGTCTTGTATCATTGAGTTTGTTTGTCACACTGGACATATTTTGTCTGGGTAATAGTGTTCCAAAGTGGGCAGATAGTGTTCTTTAGGCAAAATTGCATGGGTTAAAGAAGTTTCCGCAATCTTAACTTTGTTTACCAAACTTAGTCTAAAATATGTAGTTGATTTCTGAAATGCAAATGAAAAAATATGTTTCTAGTGCGTTCGGAAAGCACTTTAGAACCATTTCTGATCATACGTCATTGGTAGGGATGCTTTAAAAAAAGTTTTGTTCCCTCTTCAATTACAGCAAGAGCTGCGTCCACATTCTCAACACAAAGTCAAGCTTGTTCCATGTGGGACTTGGACTTTGTCAGGAGAAAACAGTGTTTGCTTTGGGAACCTTAGGGTCTCATGTCTGCCATTTACAGATAAAGGGTTTCTGCTGGGATGTTCATGCAGCAGCCTTCACTGTGTACTGGAACAGTTTGCAGTTTAAAGCTTGCTTTACCCATGACGCATATACATTCTTTGCGGAAAATAAACATGCGAAATTAGACGGACACAAGTTTTGCAGCATTCTTACGTTGGCCTATCCCCACTTTAGCCTATATTCTGTTAGACTCTGGGGGGCAGAATTGCATGGCAAGCATACAATATTACGCAACATGTTCATACTGCCGTGAATCATTAAAGAGTCTGCTAGGAGAAGCTCTTGCATGTTTTCATTTTCCATATTAAGCTGTTCACGTAGTTACAAATTTTAAGTGGTGTACGATGTGGAAAATTTTGTCTGTACGGACGCCACGTGGAGGGACACGGTTCCTGAAATTATGTCATTTGATCGTGCGACGCTGCACTGGTAGAAGGATTTCACCATCCATGAGAGATGATGCGTTCGCTTTGTACATAGAAGTCGGGTTTTCTAAGTTTCCTGTTAATAAAACAATACATTTAGAATTTCATATGGCTACAGAGTTAGAGTTGGTTTCCTTTGTGACTGGTACAGCTTCAAAGTATGTAGGATATAGTGAAAGTTGCCATTCCTTCTCTGCAGTTTGTATCTCTTTAAACCAGTGGCAACATGTGCTGAAAAATAATTGGTTTGTGAAGATATTTCTTTACTTGTTTCATGCATACAATTAAAAGAAAAATGTCATTAGCTTTTATGGCATCTACTATGAACACTGTTTCTTGGGCATATAACTAGAAACACTCTCCACTCTGATGTATTATCCTTTCTATATCAAAGCTCTAACTTTCAAGGTGCATTGAATATAAGATGACAGCATCAAGCGTAGGAGTGTCTTGGTAGCGTTTTCAGGGGTTGTGGTAGGATGGAGCAGCAGACTGGTGCATTCGGGCCTCCTCTGCAGTACTGTTCGTGGTGATTGTGTCTTTCACGTTCAAGAAATAGTGAAATCAAAAGGATAAGCTCTCAATTTATTGATCTCTTAAGGTCACAATACATGCAGCTGTAATTTGCTTTCCAATTTATGTGACTTTGATTCGCTTTTGAGCAAAAGTGAGGTTTTCTTCATACTTACCAGTGAAATGTGACCTTGGGACAGACCAGAAAGACACTGGGAGGAACTATATTTCCCTTCTAGCAAGGCGACGCCTTAAGGTTGTAGAGTGTTACCCTCTCTACCCAATCTCGGATAGGCAGGAGAGAGCCCATGATTGGCTGGTCTATTAGTATTGAAAGCATTTTCCAAATATTTGATTAATGATCTATATTGAAAACTAATGCCGTGAAGTAAAACACTTTTGTCTTACTTATTTTTGGAGTTTCTAATAAGGCAAAGTGGTGAAACGGCGAGGCGTTTGACACCCACTATGTTTCAATGCGTACCTACCTTTGGGACATTTTGTACCCACTTAGAAAACCAGTGATTTAAAGTAATTTCCTGTAATCAACATGGGCTATTACAAAGAAATGTGGTTATATAACTCCATTAAATAACCTCCAGCAGAAAGGGGGTTCATATTTATTTTGGTTTGATCAAGGGTCATAATTTCACAGCTAGTCAAAAAGGGATCAGGACCACAATGAATGGTAATAGAGTGAGAAGTAAAATTAGTGCGAAATATAACACTGTTAAAGTTGACTTAGATGGTATTTAAGCAGCTTAATGACACAATATCTCCATAATTCATGGGAATAAGAAAAAAAATACATTCCTAAGAGTTTTAGGTCACAGATTCAAAACAGATTCCTTAACCAGAATGAAATGGGAGTAGGAAGGGACTAAATGGCAATATGTGGTACAAAATGGGGAACGAATTGGTGAAAGCTTGAAACGACCCAGAGCCCTCTCCTGTAACATCATTTGTTTAAAGATATTCTCTGTCCGCTTTAAATTGAAAGTGCCAAAAGTCAAGTTGAACATGGTTTCGTGTTTCTGGTCAGCCGTTTCCCGTCACTCCCCTCCTATCCCAGCACACTGGCACCAATAACCAACTCTGACAAACCTGTCGGTACTGAACCTCGCAGAAGCAGAGAGGCCAGAACTATAGCGGGCCTTGTTGTTGCAACGGTAGCACACACACTAACAATGTGGTGTTTGACTTCTCATTTCCAGCGAATGGAGCAACTGCCCACGGGCTTAGACTTTATTATCTCAGCTGATGGTGACACTTTGCCGCCCGGTCTGCAAAAGCAAAGTCTGTCTGTGCTTCTGTGTCACTGTGATGCAATTCGTAAAGCGCCCCGGGTCATAAAGTTTTATTATTCCAACTAAATGTTGTAAGATGGGATCCTAAGCTGGGTAGTTTTCAGTACCCTCTTTATGTCATTACGTTGTTTTTCTACCACATTCAGACATTTACATACACATAAAGCTTTGAATACTGAAACGGTGAACAGTGAACAAATAGTTTACATTAAAATAATTAGATAAACACAAATCATGTTATATGACACTCTGGATGATATTTGGCTGAGCTTGAGTTAATTTTCATTCTCTAGATGTGAACAGACAACACTCTGCCTTGTTTTCCAAAAACAAAACCCTATGAAATTCATCTAAAGATGTAATTGTAAAATAAAAGCCTAAAAGCACTCAACAGGATGTTAATAGTTTCATAAGACACTACGGAAAGTAATTAGTGTGAACATGGTTGATCGTCCTCTGGCCAAATCTTGAAGAAAAATGAACAAATCCTTGTTGTAATCCCCAAACTTGATGATTTTCACAGTTCGGTGTTTGCACATATATCATAGCAGAGCTCCGGCTGCCAAAGACAAAACCCCTCCACTTTTCTTTTGGCATGCTCTGTCCATTCTGTCTTTTGTTTCAGTGTTCCTGCCACTTCCATTACCCCTGCCTCTCGGTGCGTAAACCCATACAGTGCGGTAATGCTATAGCTTATTATAACGGGAGAAACAAACAGCGTAAATCATTCAAGACTGGCTGTTCTCTCTGCGTAGCCATTCTTCACGACACACTGCCCTTCATCAATCATATTCTGGTCTTTTCGTTCAGTTTAGCCGCTGAGCGACGGGGATGCGCGGCCACAACGTGCGAAGGAAACTTAGGGATAAATGCAAGCGCCACGCGTTTTCTGTCCACATTTCCGAATGAACGCGCATAGTGTTGCAGACATTCCTTTAAAGATTTGCTGCTGGAGGCTGATTGAACATAACGCCCGAGAGAAAAATCCGAGGGCAAACAAACCCAATCATCAGTTCTTTTCTCTCCTTTTCCCAGAGGGGAGAGGCAACAGTTGGAGATGCGAATTATGAATTGATAAAAGCTTGCAAAATGGAGATAAATCCCAGCGATTACACAGCTCAGTATCTCACAATTTGATTCCTCTGTCAATGAATCTTCATTGGACTCGTGAAGGACAGCACGCCTAATAATCCCCCATGTATAAAGCATGGAGAAGGGAAGGATTGTAATGACAAAGTTCTTTCAAAAAATGATTGAGGAGGCAATTACATTCTCCATCTCACTATCTGGATGCGTTTCTGTCCAAGATTTACTCTTTTTTTTTTTTTTAACTACTCCCCTCCGCCCTTAGTCTCCGATGGCAGGAAATTTGACCACATCAAACCATGTTCGCCTTCTTTTTTGCATCCCCTGGGGTGCAAGCTGCAGAAAACCCAAGAGATAACAAGAGGAAAGACATAAAAGCACACAAACAACACACAAAACCAGCAAGGAGGAAGGAGGGGAAGGGTGTGCGCTTGAGGATGTGAGGGATGCAGTACAAACCTTGTGGATGTCTGTCTGATGGCTTCAAGATGTCATTTGTGCATAGATGATGAGTTTGGCTTTGCCTAGAGGGCAGTTCAAGGCAATGGTGATTCTTTAAAGACTGGTAGACCCTTCCTTCTACACCATATCTAAACTCACCATCTACTTTATTAGATACACCTTCTAATGCAACTCTTTTACCCTTAGAAGAGTTTTAATTCTTGACAGTATGAGACTTTCCTCCAAGATTTGGTCCATATTCCCATGATGGCATTGCACATTTGCTACAGATTTATTGACTGAACATCTGTGATCCTAAACTTTAGTTTCACCAAAATGGTGTGGCGTCAAATTTTAGTGGTTGTAGGATTTCTCTTTTGCCTTTGATAAAAGACCACGAGCCATAGTGAATTGGATTTGGTCGCATTTGCTTTGGTTTTATTTACCCATAATACACTGCGCTTTAGACCGCTTCCTGGTTTTGGAGCGGTCTCCGGTCCGCTTGTGTTTACATATGTATTTGAACCGCACCAGATTTCACTTTAATTGACCTGAAACCTAGTGCTTTAAGGGGGACCTGAGATTAGGTGTTTCATCCACATCAGAGTTTGATTGAGCACCTACGCCAACCCAAAGAAGTTAAATTAAAGTGGACTAAAAAGGCTGGTGTGGATGCATCCTAATGCTCTTATGTCTTTGAGGAAAACCAAGAATCACCTTTTGGGATTAAGTTTTCACAAAACTGTCTTTTAGTGACAGTCACGATTTCTTTAAAGCAGTCCTTTCCAACAGACCTTCAAATCAGATAATCTTAATGGTAAATTGCACTCTTGGTGCTTATTCTGCATATAGCACAAGAGAACACCTGCTCCCCATCGCTGGACATGCAAATCAGCAAGAGAGAACTTATTAGGCTTGCAGCTGACAGGTGCCTTTTGAGGACCCATGCCACCCCAAGACATATATAGTGAGCTATATGTCAAAATTTGCCAAAGGCTGAATGAGTTTTGCCTGTGCTTTTTCATTTTCTAAAACTTCTACATGCATATATGCGAGTAAAACACTAAACTGACACCTGCTAAAACCCTGACGGATGAACACACGCGTGTTTAGATTGTGTTGTCTGCCTTTGCAGTGTGGATTTTAATGAGTTAATAACCATTTCTTTTACAGTAGGACAGGCAGTCCCAGTCTTTTCCTGTAAGTCTGCTACATCTAAACAGAGGCTTTTATCACAGCGTGGCACTGAAGTCTGACTACAACCAATTACCCAGTTATAACACAACCACATCATGGCAGCTGCTGTTCTTCCTTTTTTTTATCATCTTCTTCTCCTCTCTGCTCCCATTACACGGTAGCATCCTAGCCTTACGATGTTGAAATGCTTACAGGATAGAGACTGAGTGAGTGCACAATACATTAAACAATGAGTGTGAAACATTTTCATCAAGGTGAGAGCTGACACGTTCTTTTCTTCCAATTTTTATTTTTTATTTTTTTTATGTTTTTGCTGGTTAAGCTCATTGAAAGCAGTGACCTTCTGATATTTTTTTTTTCTGCGTAAATGTTTTTCTTCTTCTTCACTTTTCATCTGGTTTGGTTGATGTCATGTTGCGGCCTGAAGGACATATCTGTCCAAAGACAGGTGTCCTGACCTTCTGCCTACGCTGCCACGCCTCGGGGGACCTCTGTGAAATAGAGGCTACGGCTTTGACCCACTCTCTCATCCACTGTTTGCGTCTAAACGGAGTCATGCTGCAGATGCAATGAATCATAACTCGAGGAGCTGGGGCGGGGAGGAAATAATGCATTTATGCATTTAACTTTAGTTTAAAAACAACCTCAATGTTTTTTTGTTTTTTTTTGTGTGTGTGTTTGTTTGTTTTCCTGGAATATTTTATCTTATAATTTCCTTCTAGGTCCGAAACAGAATATTAAATCTCTCTCTATGTTGGCCAGTTTGCTTCAAATCTTCCTCTCTCAGATAAATAGAGCATCTCCAGCTACAGCAGCATTTCAGATGGCCACTCTTTTGTACCCAATGGCCATAGCACAATTGCATTATTCAAAGACGCAGATGAAAGCCGCTTCTGATTCACCAAAAATATACATCCTTTGCAGTACTGTGATTAGATTGTAGATTTAATTCCTTTTGATGATACTTTTCTGGCTGCTGGCTTCTCACCAGGCCTCTTAGCTACAATGCCGACTCTGAATCAGTCATTCCTGCTGCTCTGTGCTACAAAATCTCTGTTTTGCGAGCGTTGATCACGTTAATTCTCATCTGAAATCATTCCAGGATATTCTGTGCTAACTGTGACAAAGATTATTTTTAGAACTGCCTTTAGTCTGTTTTCAGAAATCAATCTAAGAGCTGGAGCAATCTCAAAACGTTTTATTAAAGCCTTTGTCGCACTCTTAGCCAAGGAAATTAAGATAAAACACTGGGCCACACAGTATGCTTTCACCAAAATGATCATCACATACTATGTTGGTAATTGAGCCGAGATTATAAAAGGGAACGGATTGATGTGAAATGACAGATTTAATGAGGTAAAAAGAAAATACATGATTTCTGTGATATTTTTTAATAAATAAATATCCGAAAATGTGTTCCTTGTTCGCACTAATAAAAGAAAACATCCCCAGAGCAAGATGCTGCCACCGCCGTGTTTCATCATCAGAGTTGCCGGACCACTTAAACATTTAAAAACTAAAAGCAAGATCTTAAAATCAGTTCTCAGGTGTGCCATAATCCCCTTTTCCTTTTCAGATTAGGGATTGGACCAATTTCCATGAAATGTTTCAAGATTGTTTTATTGTTTTGCAGCCTAACTCTAGCTCTTCCTGCTGTGTTTCTTGGTCTGTGTGACCCTGTTTGGATCCTACTGTTCTCTAACAAACCTCAGAGGTTTTCACAGATCAGCTGTGATTGTAACGAGCTTAGCTGCACCCACGTTGACTCTGTTAGGTAATTAGGTAACTTCTGAAGGCAGTTGATTGCACGGGACTTTATTGTATTTATTTATTAGATAAAGCTAAGCTACAAGCTACACAATATTTTTTGTTTGATTTGATCTGTTGCATAAGATGGTTTTGATGCAAGTTGGTTAGGGTCTCCATTAGCCAGGCTTTGCACCCAGCTACTCTTCCTGGATTTCCATCATTAAGAACATCATACAGTAGAAATCATTGAAATGTGCGACAGGTTTGACATGCATAGCAATAAGAATGAATTATAGTTCATGCAAATGTTGATAAATATAGAAAATATTCAATAATTAACCATTTCAGTTTTAAGTGTGTTCATCCTAAAAACTCATTTTGGCTTTTTTTTTTTTAAAACCGCCATCTCTTCAGCTCTTCTGGGAGTTAATGGTAAAGCGTTCTGCTCCTTCACTGCTCTGTAAGTAAAAAGTGCATTTAAGATAGTTATTTTTTTGCCTAAGGAATTTGAAAATGTCTTAACTGGATGTATGGTGACATATATATATATATATGAATTTAAATAGATCTTTAACTGAAAAAATGAAAAACTTTCGGAATTTTAAAATTTAGTAGTAGAATAGTAATGAAGCTATAGGATTTAAAACCAGTCAAAACCTGAGTGCACATTATTTATATTAGTCCTGTAAGAACAATTCGATGCTAAGTGGGAAGCTTTTTTCTTCATCAATTGAAGTTTATCAACCATCTACACCCGGAGTGGCAGAGCCCTCACATTTCAGCAAGGTTATTCGACAGCGACTCTTGACCTCGCTTGTTTAGCCAGGCAGCCACACCGGCAGTTTATCTTGCTGTCATTGCTTTTCGAATCTTGATGCGGATGTCAGCGACGGCGCCTCACTCCGGTGTGTTTTTAGGCAAAAGCTGCACAAATTGATATGCCGTGGATTTCCTCCCGGAGCGGTCCAGGCCCCGGCAGGTTGTTAGTGGAAAGGCGCTACATCCCGGCGATCTCGGGTTCTCCGCCTTCTCTTTGCACTTGTGCCGATAATCACCCACTTGCGTGACGGCGCGTGAGGAGGCTCCGTCGATGTGACGCGTGTTTGCACACATTCCTACTTGAGCGTCACGATGTACATTTGTGCCTCCATCACCCCGCCTGTTTGCGTGCGTGTGTGTGTGTGTGTGTGTGTGTGTGTGTGTGTGTGTGTTTCATGGGGAACATTGTCTTTTTGAAACACTAAGCAAATCTCCTCAATGTGATAATTGGCTCCCCGGGGTGCTTGTATCTTTGCTGCTCATCATCGTTATCCCCTCAAGAAAAAAACAAGAGTGTTTGGGAGATGAGATGGGCGAAGTTTGCGCAGATGTCTGGGAAATGCATTCCAACTCGAGCTCAACTCTGGCTTGCGAGGAAAAACTTGGAGGCCAGCTCTTGTGCACGCAGGTCTGCTGAATGCTGTCTGCTGCCATCAGGGAGTCAGGTGCTTGTATTCTGACAGTTTAGGTCGATGAATGTTTTGCAGGATCCACAGGAGCTTTCTAGTTCTGGTTTTATACCCCAATCTTCTGTAGGAGACAGTGGTACTCCCATTTTAAACTCCTTTACTGTTCATACGTTTGGAAATAACATTGTTTAAATAGATACTGTAATTTTGAAAATTATTAGTGTTTTTAAAAGTTGTGCTGTTAATATTATTTAATTAAATGAAGTATGAACTTCCTCTTTGAATTTTCTCTAGAGGGTGCTGAAATAAAACTCTTAAGATCAGATGCAGTGTTTGTCTTGGTGCAAGCCAAGGTACAATGTATTTTCTAAAACACACATTGAAACAACAGGTTTACGGGAATGGTGCATCAATAAGTGATTTTCATAGAGTATGTGTTGCTGTCATAGATTTTATAAGTTTCATCCTGTGCTTCCTCTGCTTTAGCCTGGTAAAAACCAGCCCCTTGTTTCTACGCTTTGCTTTGTACAGAAGGTCTGGATCCTCAGCTATTGAGAAACGATTTCTTTCCGGAGGGGTGGACCCTTGAAGTTTTAAACAATTGTATATGATTTTACCCAATTGCTAATGTCTAGCTGTGATGTGCGCAATTGTGTTCAATTGTGAAGGGCGCTATGTTGTCAAGCTAACCGGAAATCAATGGCGTCAGCTGGAAAATAAGACTTTTGCCGAACCTGGTGGAGAGTAGGGCCAGAATGTCTTTGCCTGTAATGCAATGTCTTAGACATTCCCCTTACTCGATATTTGGAAGAGGGGCCCAATACAGACTGAATTTAATAGTAATATTTATTGTCCTCAAATGTGGAAATTTGCCTGAATGAATAACTTTGTTCACTTCCTCCGATGCCATTGCCAAACCTCAGCTACAGGGAAACCACAATTCAAAATCATT
Organism: Poecilia latipinna; assembly: GCF_001443285.1. Lineage (NCBI taxonomy): Eukaryota > Metazoa > Chordata > Actinopteri > Cyprinodontiformes > Poeciliidae > Poecilia > Poecilia latipinna. The sequence continues at coordinate 65,109 of NW_015114434.1, read as the reverse complement.
GCAGAAAATCGACGTCATTGTTCACAACTTCTCCGTCTGTTCACTGATTGGCCAGGATAAAATGTGTCCTGAGTAATTGAGCTCAATGGGAGAAATCCCAGATGGTGAGTTGAACAGAATTGTGTAGGAAGGCGATGGCCACAAACAATACGCAATAACTCAAATAGTAGTTGATGGATGACCACAGATGAGTAAGATGAAGTAGATATGTGACAGAGTGACCAAACTGTTTGTGAAAAAAGTTCCCACCTTGAGATGTTGCAGGGTTTACTAAAGTGAGTCCAGGGACATTGTTCTCTTTGAAGGAAAAAAGAAGAGCAGCCATCAGTTTAGAATAATTAGTTATAAGCAGCTGTTTGACGCTTGGAATGCTTTACTGGTTCTGATATTTTTGCTGTGCCACATAGATAGCAGAAGTTGGTGGTTTGCGGTGCTGACACCTGAGCTATGTGAAAAGCAGACCATTTTTTAATGCTTGAAGGCAAATAGAGATGCTCATCTCGCCAACAGTGTCTCTCCTGTGTCCGTAGACTTTCCCGTCCATATGTTCTCCCGGTCTCCCGGGTATAACGGACCATGGAGCAGATTGTTGGCCGCTTCATAGGGGAAACAGAGAGACAGCTGGGCACCCATCACACGGCCAAACAGATGTTCAGGTGACTCGGAGAGGAAGTGAATGGTAATGGCAGTGGGTGGGAGGTGATGCAGAAGACGGAGAGTGTTGATGGAGGCAGAAAAAATGAATTAATACACCGATGCAAGGACTCGGAGGCTTCATTAGCAATCCCCCGTCAGCCTGCAAGGTGGGCCAAATGCTTTCCACCCTCCCACGGCCTGAGATGTCGGCTTTGCCTCGCATGCGGATTCAGATACCGCGCTCTATCTTCTCTAAGGTCTAATGCCTTTGATCTCTTGATGATTTCTTTGCCTAAACGTGAACTGGATGGCTGAGCGGCACATTGATTCACCGCCTTAATTCTGACCCACCTTAGGGAACATTCAGAAGCTGAAACGGAATCCGACCCTGCAACCAGGCAGTGAAATGTTACCAGGCTGTGGCAAAAAATAAAAATGGAAATGTGCGAGCGGTTTTCACAACCCCCGTGGCTTCGGGCCAGGTTTGATTAAGTCAGAGGCGCGCATCTGACACACATCTACGTGATGCAAAAGCTACATTTTTGGCAAAGTCTTCCTTCCCTACTGTTAGTGAGACCCATTTATCAAATTAAGCTCAATGAAAGTTCTTCAATCTCTGTTCCAAGACCTCCTGCACAAGCCCTTCTCTATTTTCCTCTGCCAAGCTTTGTTCTTTGGTTACAGGTCTCATATATAATACATGAGGATTGGGAGACTTATCCCATTCGGTCCAAACTGGCTCCTATTCCCAAGAAAGGAGCTATATTTAAGAGCTGGAGAGGCCAGAGTTTGATTCAGTGGAGACGCTGACTTCTGCCTAAAATTGTGGCAGTGGTTCAACAAAGTCCTGAAACAGAAATTAACACACTTCCATTTAATACTTCTATTGACTTAACCCTCTTTATTCATTGTTGGTTGATTTAAAAAGCTTTAACAATGGTTTGTGAATTTTAAAAAACTGTTTTTTTCTTGTCTTTTGCTACAATAGCTGGCACCACCTACATCTTTGGCAAAGGAGGAGGCCTGATCACCTACACATGGCCCAACAACGAGAGGCCAAGCACACGGACGGACCGGCTGGCGGTGGGCTTCAGCACCACCATCAAGGATGCCATCCTTGTTCGCATCGACAGCGCCCCACGCCTGGGCGACTACATCATGCTCCACATCGTATGTATTATCTATTTTTACTTTCTGTGTGTTTTTTTATGTTTGTGCTATCTGTAAGCCTTTATACAATATCTATATTGGCCAATAGGGGGGATTTCTAAAGAAAATTGGTTGCAAGGAATTTTATTTTGGGGAACAAGGGTTATGAAACAAAATGAACTTGGACCAAAGTCGAATTGTCGAGGTGCGGTCACGTGGTTTTCGAATGTTTGTTTTTGCACAAACCTTTCACAATCCACAAGACACATCGAGCCGACTCCTCATGCGAAACCCCTCTGGCAGGAGTATACGTCAAGGTGTTTTATCGTATGTGTGGTTTACAGCAGTACAGTAAACACGGCCATCATGACAGAAAGGGACAACTATTACGGGTTCACAAGGAGGAAATAAAAGCTGGAAAATCCAGTTTTATTTCCCATGTTATCAGAAAATAAGAATGGAAAGCCTCGGTGAGACGTTCTCCCGCTGCATGAAGGTTTTAATGTTTCAGTACGTTCTTCCTCACAGGCTCGAACAATTGCTCCTCAAAACTATCCATCCCACTCTACGGCTGCAAAACCGACATCATGAAGTTGAGTATTTGGGGTTGTTTTCCACAAAAACAAACACCCACGAAGTTCAGACCAATCACACAATAGTTACTCATGAAGATCGGGGCAAAAAGTTCATCAGGGGAGTTTTAGGGGCTGACGACACGAGGCTGAGAACAAAATGACAAAACTTTCATCACACAACTGCGACAATGAGAACCGATTTTGGCAGTTTGGTTCGAACATACAGAGCCCTTTATTTAATTTATATGATATGCCACAAACCAACACTACCCAACATAACAGAAAGGTTTAAAAGGATTTTTCAAGATTTGACTCTTTGTCAGTGGTTGGCTGAACCAGTTCCTCCACATTACATGAATCAGTCGGTTTTGCTAGCTGGTGGCATAGTTTAAAAGTTACAAAAACTTAAAGGCACAAAGGTTTCAGAGCACAAATCAAGCACAACTGAGTTCAATTTGGGTATTGTTGAAGACTGGTAACCTTTTGAAGACCTACCTACTATGAATCTTTATTTAGTATCTTAAAACAAAAGCATCACAAACACATTACGTTACACAAACTATCACAAGCACAGCTTTTTAGGTCTGAAGAGGGATGCTCCTCTGATTTGTATGCAAACCCCAACATGTGGTGGGAAAATGAATACACATCATGCTGTGAGAAGGTTGACAGATTTGATACATTTAGGAATCCAAAGTTGAAGCCTTGTAATGTAGCAAAATGTAAAAAAAAAAAAAAAAAAAAACTCCTGGAGTTTGAATATCTGTTCAAGGCACCGTATGTCGCACATATTCAAACCAAGTCGAATTTAACAAACAGACTCGCATAATTTAAATTCTCATGGCAGGCCTCAGGGCAAACACAGCCTGTGTTTCTCAAACTGATCTATGATTAAAATGCTAAGAGAAAGAAAAGTACTGTACTCTTCTCACCACCCCTCCCTCTTCCACATAATCCCAGCTCTCCAGCACATTCAAACCAACTCTCAGCATGAATAATAAATGCGTCTCTCCATATATATGGACTCTTCTACCTCACGTTGGAGAAACTTGACGGAAAACTTGCGAAAGAGTTCACGACCGGTGGACCGGGCGAACCAGGCTCGGCATCTTAATAACCTCTCGTCGTGACCTTGCATGTCGACTCGCGCATGTAAGCATCAACTATTAGCATAACAATCAACCCTGGCCGGGGCGTCAAATCGCTGCGGCAGTGTTTGCTGGCGACGGAGGAAAGTCGCAGCTGACGGAAAAGAGATGACGTGATGACGAGGCGGGGCGGTGGGGTTAGGGTGCTACAGTTGCTAAAGCAGATTGAAAGTCTTTTTCTTCTTAAAGAGCACCCCGCGTCTCCTGAGTGTGAGCCATGTGGTGCAGAAAAGCAGCCATCTGTTCTGCAGAGATGAGGGCCAACAGCAAGAAAGTTCTGAGTCTGCTTTACAGCACAGAACAGGAAGAAAAAGAAAAAAAAGAAATGTGTGTATGCGTGTGGGCATGCATGTATGATTGGGTGGAAAAAGGAAGTGAAGTGGCGTGGATGTAGGGGAAGCGATAAAGATGTACAGTAAATTGTGTGGGTGATGTGGGAAAGCGCCTCCCTACGTGGTTCTAACCAAACGGATAATTGGAGTAACCTCTTAAGGAAGTGAAATGAATGCATTTTAATCCTACATTTGAGATAGTATAGCAGAGCTAGCCAAGCATGATATCTCCTGTAAATTGGCTTCAATTCATTAGATATGGAACGTCTTCATTCCCACACTCTAGTGAATGTATTAATAGCAAAGAGGCATATGGTGATTTCACAAAATAGCCGTGAACTTGGCTTCTTCTTGCAGTGTTATACTGCTGATATTTTTAAATGATTTATTTATTGACATCCGAGGGTGGGTAAACAAAGACGGGGGTTTTGATTTGATTTCAACAATGATTGTTGAATAAAGTGACCAAACCAAGGTACTGTATGCCTCCTTTGTTCTGCAATTGCACTTGAGCAGAAATTAAATGAGGGAGGATAATTTTTTCTTGTTTTCTTTTTCTATATTTACATTGGTATTATGTTGCGTTAAACCTTGGGTGAATATTTAGCTTTGAATATTTTAGAGGAAAATCCCCTCTACCTCTTTTCAGTTCTACTAAAACGCAGGAAAGAGGAAATGTTGGCAGCATACGTGAACGGTGGAACTCACTTTTAAAACATATTTTACCAGTACGTATACAGAGACGCTTTACAATTAGACTATAATAAACTGCAATGCTGTAATCATTTCTAATGGCCCATGTTCGGCCCTCGCTCTCGGCGGCGTGAGCTTTGCAATGAATCTGAAGCGAAAGGTTAAAGGCATTACGCCTGTCGATTTAGGATGTACGTCCAACCAAAGGTCTCGCCATGCTCTGGGCTATCACCTTAACTGTTATAATTATTGGGTCGTTGTCGGAGCGTCGGCGCACAGCGGCGGCACTGCAACGTCTTTGATAGCTGAGGATATGGCAGGGAAATGTCAACATAAAAAGAAAACACCTTAAGCAGATTTGTAGATAACAGTGGATTATCAGGGCATACACGGCACTTTGTTTAACATGCAAAGCCCTTAGCTGTGAGGAAAAGAAAAACAGAATTCCGAGGCATGAGCTAATCACAGACTCTCTCTCTCCAGCCTCGCTCTCTCTTTTGCTTCCCTCATTATCTCTTCCCCGTGATTAGCTTACAGCTTGTTTGGCAATCACGAATTAAAATGCTGATTGTAGTGTTTACATTTTAACTGCTAAGAACAACTGCACGCTTGGGTTGAAATCGTGGGGGCAATTTGCGAAGGTGAGCGGGACATTTTGCCCCTGCTGGCATCTCATTTGCGAGTTCAGTTCATCTGAATGCGGAGCGTGCAACGGATAAAGAACTTTGTCAAGCTTCTAAGGGGGAAAAAAAAAATAGCTGCCCTGAAGTAAATGCAAAGATGAAACCCTGAACAATGTTTTTACTTAAGATCTTCTAAAATGTGTTTTCTCTCTGAGACCACTTCCTCTTTCATTTTGTGATGCCTCGCTGCCCAGGGCGCCATTCCATCAGAGTACGGCATGAGCACTTGGAGGAAAAAAAGACTTAACTTACAAACAAAAAAGAAAATTCATGAGACATGAGCTCCAGACCATGTCTAAGTCAAGTCTTGAATCTTTAGGGTCCAAATCTAAGTGAAATTTGACTGTTTCTGTATCCTAAGTGAGACTCAAGACAAAACTAATGTCCCTTTTCCTACTCATTGTGGCTCAACTGGGCTTTCCAAGGGTTTTCTATGGTTACTTGGTACCAGCCCAATATTTAGGGCTGGTACCTTTGCTGTGGTTCCAAGTGTGCACAGTCGGGCTGAAAATCCAATTTCAGTAGATTGTCAATCACCAACTCCGTAAGGTTGGAATCACTAGTTGCATCACAGAAGTGACTCCCTTACAAAGGGACAATGAGCAGATTGTTTAAAATAGCCCCCATTGTTGTTGGTGTTGAGTACTCATCACGTGGCGCTACGTTCCGGACTCTAGAACCGCCCAGCTGTATGAAGACCAGCTGAATCACCCTGTCGAGGTGAAAATGGAGTCGAGTGTCGATCTCTGGTCTATTGTCTGTTCAGCCAAAAGGGTCAGTGAATGTCCTTGTGTGTTTTGGACTGTGAACGCTGATTTAAAATATGTTTTCAAACTAGCCTGGCAAATAATGTTGAAAACTAAGGTCTGGTTCACAGTTCTTGTAAAGAATTTGGAATCTCTAGTTTAAAATATATAGAATTTTTTTCTGTAAGTTGAAGTCCCGGCTTGGAAAGGGAGCGTTCCCCACCAACCCAGAGTTCAGATTCATAATGGTTTGCTAAACTTCACAAATATGGTAGGAAAATTAAGGCAACTGTGTTTATGCACTGCTAATGTTTTCTCTTATTGACTAAAGTCATCCGTAGTTTTATACAACTTCTACTTGCTCCATCATATTTAAATTGATAGAATGGAGAGCCGTAGATTGTTATTGGCTAGCGTAGCTAATAGTGATTAGCATTGCTAAAATGCTAGCTTCCAACTAGCAGGGTTTCGACTAGTGTGTGATGTCATTCTCAGGCAAACGGAGCTGACAGGTCTGATCTGTTTCACTGTTTTGGCTCTCAGCTGCACATGGATCAATCAGTTTCTATACCGTGATTTAAACTTCAAAAACTTTCACGATTCCACACAGTTTGATCCGATTTCAGCTCGGATGTCTCTGGGTATAATTTAGATGTCGCTGAAATGTATTTTTAACTAAGATTGCTCAGTGGGACGCCTCGTTCCCTCACCTTCAGTTACACTCGAAAACATGACGATCAGCCAGGGTCTTACTTTCTAATAGGGCTCACCCACGCCGAATCTCATTATCCGTTTCAGGTTGTTCTTCCCAGCCCTCTCGCGCTAATTTGCTGCGAGAAAGGTGCGACCGCCGGATAATTGAAAACCTTCACACAGAAACGGGAAAAACAAGACGCTGAACGAGCCGAGGCGCTGTGCCGTAACACGTGACGCGCGCACGTATGCACATGTGCAAAACTGTACGTGGAGTTTAATGAATTGTTGTGGAAGCACGTTTGTTTTTCCTCGTTCCTGTCAGGACCCATCCATCACCGGGCCGTCTCTGTCACTGTGTTTATGTCAAGCAGTGTCTGTTTCCCCATCTGCCTCCCCTCCCTGCCCCTCGCCTCCTGACAGACCTAATATAAGATGTTTGATGTGTACCTGTGTGCATCAGCGCGTATATGGCCAGCGATGTATTGCTTCTATCAAGTTACCCCAACCTCTGCAGGGGAAAGATAGATATTATCATGGTTATGGCTCATGGCCTCTGATAACATTACAGCTTTGTATTTGACTTAGGTTTTTCGTTTTGTTTTGTTTTGTTTTTTCCCGCCGTCATAGATGTAAGTAACTGGGAGAAAATGTCTCCTACTTGCAGTATATTCAGTCAGCATTTACAGCTGAACAACTGATTCATTTTATCTCTGCAACATGATGATTTAGATTATCAGTTTAATATAGACTCAAGCCTTGTCGCTTTAAAGTTTCATCTCTGTTATCACCATTGCTTTGTGTGAGGTCAGTGTAAATATATATATATA
>NW_015114434.1:38698-53414 GCF_001443285.1 Poecilia latipinna | reverse complement strand
ATCGACTTAAAAAAAAGGAATCACAAAAATAAAAAAAAACAGAAAGCAAACTACACAGCATGCAGATGTTAATATTTAGATTTTAAAAAAGTTTACGCATTAATTAGAAGTCATATAACTCAACCTGGGACACGCAGGGCTTCAGGGAGTCTGGGGGCCTCTAGGCAAGTGTCAGCCCTGCCTTCTTTGGTAATTAACTTCTAAGTAAAGAGCCGACTCATTTGCAAAGCAGAGAAGAAGAAGAAGAAAAAAACACGCTAAAATAAATATGAAGCGTTCTTTCAAGAGAGTACAAGATTAGAGACATTGTTGTGGAAATTTGCCAGCACTCCGATAGAGCAGTCTTTAGAAAAAGATTAGTGTGAGGAACAGTTTTTATGTCTTTCATGAATGACTGCAGCTTTTTAACCAAAATGGCCCCCAGGGGTATTTTTCCCACTTGTGTGTAATGCTTCATTCAGCAACAGACGCTCAATAACAGCTAGATATAAACGATCACCCGCAACCACTTTGATGGACACCGTAGTATCTCCCCATCATTATCATCAGCTTTCTTAAGATTAATGCATTCCATGTGTCCGTCTCCCAAACCAACACTGAAAATTAGAAAAAGAAATGGCTGCGTCATAACAATAGCTCTGTGATGCTTATGTTGTTATAACTAGAGAAAAAAAAAGCTGTAGTGAGTGTTACAGAGCTAGTAAACCTAATAGTTCTGAGTAATTTCAATTGTTCATCAAGCTAAAATGAACCTAATTGAGTGGTGGCTCCATCCTGATGATTTTCTTTCATATTTTAATTAATTTTCTTCTCCAATGATTAAAAAACTGTTGTTGTTTTTTTTTTTTTTTGTTTTTTTCTTTATTCCTCCTCATTAGCCCAGAACTCTGGGTGCTAAATGCTATTGAACAAGTTGATGAGGATGCTGACACTGCGTCCTTTCAGACGATGTTTACAGAACCTTTTGATGATGTTTCCATCATTGAAATGTGAATAAAGGGAAATGAGGAAGAAGAGCAGCTGAATGTTCCTTTCTATAAGTTGGTAGGTTACCATTGGCGAGCCTGCAGCGGCTTTTATGCTCCAAACATAGACTGAGGATTATACTTCCAGCTGCGCCTTTGCCTCTAAAGCTGCTTTTTCTACGGGTTTCAAGAATTAAAAAAAAATAATAATAGTAATAAACGGACCAAAAATACCTTTTTTAGGGTTTTTATTTTTATTCCTGTGAATGACAGAGCCAGATCTTATTGCTAAAACCACGGTTAAGCATACACAATTTATATCTCTAAGGATTTATGTATGTTTTATTTAGGAGAGGGAAAAGTAGCTGAATGTCTTTGTCTCGAGGCTGACTGTTCTCGATTGTTGTGTTTTATGCTTACAAAGGTCACGCGGCTTTGAAACATAAAAAAAAACGAACTGGTCTGTTCTGAACACTAGAAAGGCAAAAGGTCACTGCAAAACCTAAAGTTATTTTTGAAAGTGATCAACTTTTGGGGATTTTCAGTCACAAAATTTTTCAGGTTTTGACATAATTTTGTCCTGAATTGCAATTTTTATAACCCCATACCTCTCAGGAATTTGAAGCTGCGTCTTATATGTCATCTTTGAGCAATTTGAAATTCATTTTAAGGCTATTTCAGATAAACTGTATATCTTTTTAAGTTTAGAAAATGTAAAAAGTTGGAGAACATACAGGTGTGCAGTAAAAAAAAAAACTCAAGAGAACAAATACATCTAACAAGACTTTTAATGGCAAACAATTGAATTCTTGATAACAAAATGTATCCATCCAGTCTTCTTTTGTCTACAGCCACCTAACTAACCTGGAGGCAGGTTACATCCTTGGACAAGCAGAACACACTCCTAACTATGTGGACAATTTAGAGAGACCAATTCACATAAGTCATGTTTTTGGAAGGTTGGAAAAAGAAACATCTGCAGGGAGAACAAGCCAAGTCTGTGTTAAGAGGCCTCAGGATGGGATTCAAACCTAAGACCTCACTGGCTAAAAACCTACCATCTGTCCCACTGTGCAGCACACAGCAGTAGAACAAAGTTTATTCTCAACATATAAAAAATTCCCTGCTTTTATATTGTCTTTATGGCTAGTTTTTTGGCCAAATTGTGACTGTTTTCAACCTAGCCTTAACTCATGCTAACATTTAGCAGCTACAAGGCTAATGCTACCATGAGGCAAAAACTTGTTCCATAGTGTGAACTAAAATCCAGCGAAATTAACAGGATTACACAACATTAGTAAACCAGCTTGCTAGTTTTTTTTTCTTCTATTGAAGAAGTTTAATTCAAAATGTGTGTTAGCAACAATGAGGCTCCTGCTAGCCTCTGACAAACTGCTTCATAAGAAAACACAAACCCCCACATTCAGATTAAAAAAAAAAAAATCCTGCAGCTTCTGGGTGTACAAGTTCCACCTCGTTTGATCTGGCTTCTGAATTTATCAAGCCTTTATTTGTAAAACATGCCTGTACCTATTAATGCTTCAGAACACTACAGAAAAAAAACAAAAAATAAAACGTCTTTTTGCTTACAGACTGTGCTCGGTCCTGTCGTCGATGTTCAAAAACTTGAAACTAAATCGGCGAAGAACTCAGGAGATTTTGGTACGAGTCAGTCTTAATAATTTAAAGACAGTTTCTTACTCTGACTGAAATTGAAAGAAAGAGAAAAACAACACAGAAGTTGTCACGTTAACATAGCTAAATGTACATCACAACAGAATCCTTTCTTGGGTCTTGTATTTTTCCAACCACGACATGCTCCAGTGCACATAAACATCTGTAAAACATTCTTTTTTTCTTTTTACTTCCCCCTCCATGACTCCATCCTCCTCCTCTTCCTCCACCCTCACCTCTCTCCAGCGCACCGTTGCGCGTTTAGAAAGCAAACAAACACACATTTCCAAGGGCTTCTTCAACAAATTTTCACCCTGTGGAGTGCTGCCACGAGCGCTTCAGACATGATACAAGAGCTCTTCGGGGACATCTGCCTGTCATGTCAAGCAGAGGCGCTGCGGGGGCATCGGAGCATCACACTCACACACACACACACACACACACACACACACACACACACAGTTTTACCCTGTCCTGCCACCATCACGCGTAACCAACAGCAAGTAATAATAAGCGCTCGAGTTGGACAGACGGAGCAGCGGCATCGTTACGCTCCCCATGTGGTCTTGCGGCCTCCGCCCCCGACTCTGCCGATGTATTTTTCATAGATTAAGATGAAAAATTAAATGAGACACAACCAAAAAAAAAAAAAAAAAAAAGATAACCCAGCACGCCCGCCTCTATCTCCTCTCCTTTTCTGACAGCCGAATCCCAGAGGGATGCCCGTGTTTTCACAGCTTCATGGTAGGACATGAATCCCATTCACACGGTGATGAAGAGACGGAAAGGAAGGATGAAAGAGACAAGAGAGCCGAGCATCATGTACATCCAAAAGTAGAACAAATACATAGCTCTGATGGGGGGCGGGGGGGTGGAGGGAAAGAACAAGGAAGGGTGGGAGGAAAGGAGATATAGTGAGATGTGGGTATTTTAGAATTCAGAGCAGGATCAGAGGGAAACTTGGCTCAGATAGGTCTCAGCACACAGGCACATTGGCTCTGAATTCCAAATTATATGTTGCCTTTCTGCCTCGCTCCGACGCCCCAGCAGCCACACTCTTTCTCTCTCTTTCTCTCTGCGCTATCTCTTACTTCTTCTTATCTCGCCGTCTTTCTTTTTCTGCACTAGAGCCACGGCGCTATTGTTTTCACAGTAAAGCCTGGATTGAACTCTGGGAGCGGGTCAGTCAATCAGTTTGGATTCTACCGCAGCGGCAGGCTGTGATACGGGTCAAACTCACCCAGGTGTGAATCAAATGGTGTTATTAGGCCAGCTGTTTTATCGCCAAACCATAAATTACATGACACTAAACTCTGAAAATGGTGAACATTTTCATATCTACTTTCTTAATAAACCTATTCTCTTTTTGTATAGTGCAGTTAAAGGGGCGGTATTATGTAAGGTTGACTTTGCATCATGTTATAATGGTATTCGATCATCAAAAACATACCTGGAGCGTTGCCTTGATTCTTTCATGGATGTTTGAGAAATCCTTTAATCTCCTGTGGGAACCATTCAGCTGTGCAAAACACCTGGCTGGACCTAGCCCCGCCTTTGAGGACGAAGCTCCTCCTCTGAGCTGCTGCTTCCAAGTTTCTGAGCTTCCGCCTCTCAGAGCAGCCCTCCCTGCAATTCCCCCCACTCAGCTCCTTCAGACTAGCCAGCAGCAATTAGCAACAGCATATCTCCTCAGCTCATTATAGGAGCCACTTTTCAGTGCAACGCTGGTAAAAATGTTTTTGAAGGGTTAATAGTGGAGTGATGTTATGTGGAGTTTCAGAAAGAGCGGGAGGTTTTTTTAAAGAGACAGAGGCCCAATTTCAAGGGGTTAAATTACAAAGTCAACTTTACTTTATGTACGATATATGTATAGCATTTTTCGATGTGAATGAAAAACATAATACCGTCTCTTTAAGAAACACTTAGAATCCAAAAGTATAATTGGCCTTTAAGTCATTCTTCTTTGTTAAACAATGTCAAAATCCCTTCCTCTAACAAATATTTCTCAACTCAACTACTCATAAAATGATTATTGAAGATAGTTAGATTCTCACTGGCTGGTTTATCAGTTGTGACTAGATAGAAGAGATGTTCTTCAGATCATTTTAAAATTTCCTCTTATTTTTTCCCCCAAAATAGCGTATTTCAGTCAAAAACTTTTAACGCATCGCCGGGTGGTGTTGTCGACACAACATTGAAATTCCACTAAGGAACAACACACCGAGGCCCGCTTCACACCGGAGTGAGACTCTTTAAAAATCTCTGAAACTGTTGAAACAGTTATATTGCATCGTCCATCTAGTATGTGCAATTTGGAGGCGTGTACACATCTCTAATAGTTTCGCTGGGAGTTTTATGCCGAGAATAGTACAACACAACGATCTAGCTTTGAGAGGTCACATATAATGGTTTTTCATATCTTTTTTTGTTGTTGTTTTTGAATGTGGATTGCTTGTTGTAGCTTATGAAATTGTAGCAGTGAGAAGCACAAGCGAGATGCCTCATGCAATTACTTTGAGCACTGCATGTTGGTATCTGGGGTTGAGACAAGCCTGAGGCTGATCTTCAAATGCTCTAATGACCAAAGCACACTGGTGTGTGTGGACTACAGATTTTTCCATCCAACACACAGGAGCCATATTTGCTGCTGCTATAATAATGCCACGGATGATTTGCGTTTGTTCAAGATGGTCAAGAAACTCTCATCCTCCTTGACACATAATGGGGACCAATCCAAACACCATCGACGTTCTGGCTGACTTTTAATGTCACGGTTCTTTCCCAACCCAGTTTGAATGTGACCTAGCGCAGCAGTGGGCTAAATATTATCTCAAAATACCTTTTTCTTTCTTCCATAAGGTGAAGAAGGAAATTACTAAGGAATCAGGGCAAACGTGTTCAGAAAACCATAAAAATGGTGGCAGAGCTGATGTGGAGATTGTTGTTTTTCTAACAAAACTGTGAAATGCTGCCAACAGTTAAAATATTTAAAGCTACTGAGTTTCACTTTAAATATTTTATTTTTTAGGTAGCAAAGGAAAAAAATATACGAGACACATTAGATGATTTATCGGTGAAAACAGAAGATTGGTAAAGCTGAAACAGCCTCTGGAAAACCTGGAGAACATCAGGAAAAGTTTTGTTCTAAGTACAAATGATAGCTTTGACAACAAAGTACAATTTCACAGTTTTCAGCAGTACGTCCATGTCTTTGAGATTGTATGGGGAACTTTCAACTGCACTTTGTGGGAGTTTTTTGTTACTTTTGTTAGCATAGCAAAATTCAATGAAAATGAATCTTCTTCTTTGTCTTTTTTTTTAATTATCCTTTGGCCAAAATATTGACAAAACTGGTTTCTCTTTGTGTCGGAGAAACATTACTGACTGGGGATTGGACTAAAAGGTTGTTCTATAACGCTATTTAAAAAAAAAAAACGTGTCACACATTTAACAACCCAGTCCTCCTTGTGTTTAATAACAATTAAACAATTAAACATTTAACCCTTGCAGATAAACTTCTGCAAGGCTGTTATGATTCCTCCCAAAAAAATCTATCAGGACCTTTGTCCTGTTACAACCGGCTGCAAATTTATACAGTGTGATGACACTCTATTTTCTTCTTCACTTGCTGGGGATAAAATGGTCAGCTAAATCAGCACAGCAGCGTCATAAAAGCAGTCACACAAAGGGACACTTGCCATGCAGTTTGCCACCAGGGAGAAGCAATGCCAAGTAGAAATGTGTAATGTCATTGAAAGTATCAAATGCAGTGTAAATGTAGTTCAACCCATCTTATCCGACGTTACGTTGGCGTAGAGGTTTTTACTTGCAGGCCGCTTGGAGCTGCAGTAAAATGATTTGTTTGATAGTTGTTGTTTTTTTAACTACCTGCTTTGCAGTTCAGTTATTTTTTCCTTTTCTGTCCATTTCTGCGATCATATATCTTTCTGACATGACTACTTGTTAAATTGTTTGCACCTATATTCACAAATTTGCACAAATCTAATCTCGTATGTGTTGAAAATGCTGCTGAAGTAAAACAAGATCAGGGGATTTTTTCCCCCCTTCAGTTACCTATAGATGAGGACTCGGGCAGAATCTGGCACAGAAATGGGGAAAAAACTGATGGAGAAACTTACATATTTCCTATTTCAACAAAGATGAAGCAGCAGCATCTAAGAAGCATATAGTTGTTTTACAAAGAATGGCTGAGAGTTTAAGTGTGTACATGTGAACAAAGCTGGTGGAGTCAAGGTCCCAGAAGACTTGTAGTTCTTATTGCAATCAGTTCTGCAAAACATTAAATTGAGTGGGAATTAAATACAAATGCACATCACATTAGAAGAGGATATTTATCATGATAATTTTCTTCCTATCATAAGAGTTTGATTTATCGATAAATTCAAAATAATGTTTAAAATTCCCTAAAACTCTCCGTTTTGTCTGGGTTGTTAGTTTTGCTATTTTCCTCCACCTTTTGACGTAGGCGTATAAACAACTGCCGGTTAATTTAAAAATACAATCAAATGCAGGTACAGTGTTCGTTTTATTAACGAAAATCACGTCTTCGTGTGACTGGTGTCCTAAAGAAGCGCAGTGCAAATGATTTGTTTTCTAGAAGCGGCATTAGTGTTTGTGAGAGACGTAAAGTTTCTAAAAAACAAAAAAAGTAAAAAAAAAACCCCCAAAAAACCCGTTTGTATCACCGCTTTTAACAGTATCACAGCGGTACCACAAAGTATTGTAATAACGCACTTTTTACATCTTTATTTGTAAGACAGAAATAAACAAATAAAAACCACCTATATCATTGCTTTCACTTCACATTAATGCACTCATTTTTGTTAGTCTATAGTGGCGAAACTTTGTAATGGGACAGCGTGTGAACGTTCAAACTCACTGTGTCCTTCCATGTCAGTTGTTGCGGGACACTTTCTGAGCAGAACCTAATGTGGGATCAGAGGGATCTGGAAGCGGTCGAGGTGGATCTCAAACACAAGGCCAAGTAGTTAGATGGAGGACAGACGAATAAAAAGACATAGAGAGGGGGGAAGAAAGAAAAAGCAAACATGAGAAAGAGATTCACATTTTAGCAAATCGACTGCCTTTCGGATTATCGATGAGAAAGCGAATAAGTGGGGGTGAAGTGGGGAGGGGGAGGGTAGACGAATCGCAGGTCTGCTCAAGTGATAAACGTCAACATTAGAAAATAAATCTTGCAGAAAAATAAAAAATCCGTCATCGATGTCGCTCAGAGACACACGTGTTCGAGCGCCACCGCCACGCGCGCTCTGCAAATGCGTTCAGGGAGGATTAAGCACCTGCTGGTTTAAAAAAAAAAAAAAAGAAGGAGCAGCAAGAAGTTGTTTTTCTTTCGCGCCGATAAAAAAATGAGGGGATCAAATTGTGAACGTGAAGCTCCTTCACAGATGGAGTGACTGTGAAAGAAAGCTATTTTACCGAGAGCGAGTTGGTGTTTATTTAATCCCCCCACTATTGACTCTCTCCATGACAAAGCTCTATTGACAAGGAGACAAAAAAAGCTATATCACTTTTTCTTTTCTGCTCTTTCTTTTTCTTTTTTCTTTACTGTGAAAATCACCAGTCTATATCCATAAAATATATTTCCGATTAGGCTGTTCTTCTAAAAAAAATAATTAAAAAAACCAGATTCTCAGCACAGAAGGTTATGGAGAGGATGTCATCGTTTTTATTGATCCTCAAACGTTTTTGGCCGGGCGACAAGGCACACAGCCAAGGACGTTGACAGCCAACTATTCCTTTCCCTACATCTCATTTTCTGCCCCTCCATTGCTCCCGGCCATTTTCCGTGTCCCTTTATTGTGCTGGGAAAGGAAAGAGAAGAAGAAGAAGAAAAAAAAGATAAGATATTGTCTATTTTTAGTGAAAGATCTAGTTTTTCAGAGCAACTCGGTCCGTCTCTTGGCAAACATGCACACACAGAGAAGAAGACACGTTTCCGTTTCAGGTCAGAGGAGTCTCAGAAGAGATTACACCCCCGCCCCAATACAATCCAGTTTGACCGAATGTCCAGAGGAATCAATAGGATTCTGACCTTTTTATCTTAATGACATTCAGGGACCTAGTGTGTCTCCTGCCTTGTTAGGAGCTGAAGTCTGCTGTTATAATGAGCTGCTGATTGTAAAAAGAAATACATAAATAAGTACACACATTGCTCTTGTTTTAGTCAAAATTTCAATATTGACACACATTAATGTCCAAAATATATATTTTACTTGG
Source organism: Poecilia latipinna (assembly GCF_001443285.1). NCBI lineage: Eukaryota > Metazoa > Chordata > Actinopteri > Cyprinodontiformes > Poeciliidae > Poecilia > Poecilia latipinna. The sequence goes on along the minus strand of NW_015114434.1, from coordinate 44,514 downwards.
AATTCAAAAATCCTCACTTAATTATGACTCCATAACACCTTATGTAATTGATGCCATTGGAAAAATACAAGATTTATAGTTTTTATAAGATCTGTATTGTTGAAAATACTTTCTATTTTCATTTAAAGGGGCGGTAATCTCCATCCTCCAATCACATCGTTCCATTTTATAGAATAATCAAGTGACTATGTTACAATAAATTGAACATTTTAAAATATTGGCTAACGTTTCATCTTGAGACCAGTTTTTAAAACTGCAACAGCATCTCTGCTCAGGTTCTCTATCTCTGCATCTCCACAGCATGATGTTGCCACCACCATGTTTTACCAAGGCCGATTTGCAGTGTTGGGTAATTTTTTTGTCTCGTCCAACTTGCTAATCATATAACTTCTGAAGGAAAGTGGTTACACTGCATTTTATTTAGGGGCTTCAGAGTAAAGAGGGTTGCAAATATCCAGCGACTTTTCAGATTTTTATTTATAAAAACTATTCAAAAGCGCTGTGTTAATTGATTTGTGTAGCAAATTTCAGCAACAAGGCTGTTCTTTACACCGTAAAAACACAGTACAGTACCATAAACATTACATTTTGTCAAATACCATCATCAAAATCATAATTTTCCTTCCACTTCACTGTGAAATGTTGTTCCATCATGTAAAATTCCACCTAAAAAACATTAAAACTTGTAGTTGTAATGTGATAAAATATAAAAAACTTCATACGAGGCTTCATAATCGTACAGCTCACCAATATTTGCATATTTCTCCGAATGTTGAAATGTTTTTTTCTTTGTTTCTGCTCCCCTAAAACTTAAATTACGAACACGCTGCCTTTTACTAATTAATTGGTTGCTGAGCCGCAGAACTTAAAAGCAAGTAGTAATACAATAATGCTCAATCAGCAAGTCCAACATGGGGTATTTGTACATGTTAAAGCTACCTGACATGTTAATTAGCATTCTTCAAGATAATAAAGAGCGCTTGAAGCATGCCGAGTTAATTTGCCGCCTTTATGTGCAAACAGACCAAACAGCAGTGCGTCTTCATTCACAGCCAAGGGCCTCAAGTCCTATTTTTTTTTTTTTTTTTTGGCGCAATTAAAAGCCATTTAATACATCAGCCTGCGTTTATTCTCTGGAATGTCAGCGTCCTTAAGCCGGAAGGCATCTGCTTCAGTGTGACAGAGCTGCATCTCTGTCTGTCTGTAGCTTCGGTCCCTCTGCAGCCAAAATTTTGACTTTGTAATTTTGTCTCACCCTCTGTCTTCCAAAAGTTCTTCAAATTTCTATTACTGTATTACTGTCCAACAAATTATCCATCAGATTTATTTTCTGGACTCTGGCTGGGCAATTCCAGAACATTGATTGTCTTTTGGTAAGGTTCTTCATTTTCCATTTGAATGTATGGAACAGATTCACTATGATGCTGAAAAGACACTTCAGGCACTAAAAGAACTTTGGTTAAAAAAAAAAAAGAAGTCTTAAAATTATTCATGGTCTAATCCGACTTGACAAGAAAGTCTAACTCGAAAGAAAAAATTCTCCTGATCATGATACTGCCACCACCATGTCTTGCTATGGGCATGGTGTTCTTTTGACTGCTTTTATTGTTTTTGTGCATAAATATACGCTTTGGAACTATGACCACCTAAAACTTCAGGTTTTTTTCCCTTAGGTCATTACATGTTCTCCCATTAGGTTTTTGGGAGATTTTAGAAAATGTTTGTGTCTGATCCTACATGTAAGAAAAATACGAAAAATAACCAGAATTTCCTGCTGTTCCTTCATCGTTACTCTCAGGCTCTTAACAGCCAGTTTCTCTGCTTTGGAGAGATTTTAGTTTTCATTATTTCACCGACATTCCATATTTTTCTCAAAATACTGTTTATTTTTTTTTATGTGCTATCATATATATATATATATATATATATATATATATATATATATATGTATATATATACATATATATATATATATATATATATATGTATATGTATGTATGTATGTAAAGATGTGTTTTATACCACTCTCCATTGTACAATAAAGTCATTATACCCTTGAAACCTTTTACAAACTTAGCTAAAAGGTACTAATGAAAAATACCAAGAAAAGCTGAACAGTTTTACAGGTTAATCTGATTCGCTATAAATGACACAAGATGACCAACTGCTGCTTTTCAATTGAATTATGTAAGATGTGCTGTGAAAAGGGTGGAAAGCATTCAGAAGTCATTTACCTTCCTTTGAGTTTTTCATATCACAAATCCCTGGCCTTTTAACTGGGAGTGTGTCGAGTTTTTACAGCCACCTCGGTTGTAAGCATTTGATCTTTCGTAACATTTAATATTTTAAACACTTCTTTATGAAGTTGTGTTCACACTGTGAATGTTTGATCTTCCATTTGCTCCTTCTCCAAGAAACATTCAAGAAGAATAAATGATTCATTGATTTTGACTTTTAACTCCACTCCGCCTGTTCACGGCGAAAAGTCGGGTGATTTCAGGCCGAGCTCCACTGATTTCTCCTGTTTATGAAATATAGAAGCCGACATTCTTAAACAGGAAGAAAAAGAAAACATGGAGAAAATTTTAAAGTCAGATTTCCTTTAAGATTATGGTAATGTGTGCACATATGAAGTGAAACAGGGCCAAGGCTCATCAAGCAACCCCCGGTGGGTCGCCAGTTGTGTGCGTAGAACTGGTTCACCCACGCCCCCCGGTCTCCTGCTCGCGGCCATGACAGTAAGTCAGCACAAAGATGACAGATGTTAAGGACGGCTCCCGTGACCCTTCCGCTCCCCTCGCTCCAGATTTCACCAGACCTCTTTGATAAAGTCGATTTGACATGCTTAATTCATCCCACGTTATCTTTAATTCATTCCCATCTCGCCGGAACATGCCAGACGACGCAAGAGGAGAGAAAAGGAAAGACATACTTTCCAGGAGTTCTTTGACGGCAACACTTTCTCTGGAAGTATTCACTCAGAAACACTAAACTCATCTTTTCTTGCTTGCTTGACAAGAATCATTGTCTTCTTTTACAAAAAAAAAGGGTCTTAGTTTTGTGTAACAATACCTGATGCATTTCCACACGACTTACTGAAGGAAGCACTACGGTTTTATAATGTTCCCGGTTCAGCTAGCCTAGCTTGCGCATGTGTTGGTTAGTTTCCAGCAGGTTTCTGCCTGGACAGCAATTAACGTCATTCGGAGTGAAGAGGGACCTCATGACTCATTACATATGCTTTTTTGCTCTTAAAGGCCTCACGGGGCCCCCCTCTCCTCTTGTGTGTCAAATGCAGCTGGTGGGAGCAGCACGGAGCAAGTTGGATAACATTCTAATTATAAAATCCCCATTAAAGAAATGTTTCCTGCAGAGCTAGCAGGGATGAGATTAATCCTTTTTTTGTGTGGCCTAAATTCATTTCTGAAAGAAATGGCGCCATTTTCAGGGACAAACATGTATTTTTGCCATTACACGCAGCATTATCTGCCTTATCTACAAAATGATGGCCAAAGTGGGGCTTTCTGGCCAATTTTATTCCATAACCTGTACCGACAGACCCGCTGAATGGATATGGAAGCCTGTCTCGGCTTCGCGCGACTGATTCTGGTGCCATGCGCCTTACAGTCGTCCTCTGACTACTGCAACTTGTTCACAGTCCTGGCTCAGTGGAGCACAAGCTGACAAATAGCAGGAGGGAGGAGTATGGAGGATGAGATAGGGGACAGAGACAGAGAAGGCGAGTGAGAAATAATGTTGATAGGGAAGAGCAGCAGACAAAGGCTGGAGATATGGAGAGAGCGGGTGGAGGGGAAGCCGAGATAGAGGTAGAGCGAGTCGGTGCAGTGTGTCTAATCTCCCTTCGGGGGCGCCGAGCCGTCCGTGACAGATAAACCCGCCCGACAGCGAGCCCCGAACTGACAGCGCCCGATTTGGCCCGGGATCCTCCGGAGCATCTGGCAAGAGGAGGGAGCAGGATGAGGAGGCTGCACCTGGTTACCATCCAGCTCCGGTGGGAAGGGCAGGAGCGTTGTAGACGGCACAGGGAGGGCGGGTATCGTTAGCGAAGCAGCAAAACCGTGAGCCGAACACAGAAAAACAAAAGTGTGGGCAGAGAAATGTTCCCCACAGATGCAACAGAAGCAACAGGAAGCCTTGTTCTCGGTTCGGCTTTTTCGGATCGTTCTCTTCTATGGAAGCAACTCGGCCAGACAAGGCGGATAATAACGATGAGTAGTTTTTGTGGGGGGATTTTTGTAGAGATTAAACTCAAGAGTCTGATTTTGGGCGGCAAAGGACAAATTAAGAGATTAAATGTTCTTTTTTTTTTTTTTTACTGCTTTCTTGACACATTGTGAAGAATTTCTGGCTATTAGAAGAATCTTTTATAGATCGAGGTTTTCTCACCATCATGGCCCTTCTGTAGATGGGGTTTCAGTTTTAAGTCAGAGAAAAGGTGGCCAATATTTAATATTTGACTTTTTGTGAGTATGTGCCTTTTTTTAAGCAGTCATATTCATTCCTGTTGTCTGTGAGAGACCTCCAGCATCACTGTGACATTTAGATAGAAACTTTCACTTTCTTGTAAGAAAGAGAATATATTCTTCATTGTCTGTTTTGTTCAATTTAATACCACCTGTAAATCTTGAAGTAGAAGAAGTCAAATTGAAAAGGTTGTTCATAAAAAAAAAAACCTCATTAAGCGATTATCAGCAGTAGTGTCTGCCTCTTTAAAGGTGACGAGACACTTTCAAATAGCTGGGCGAAAGAAATGTGTAGCGGATCATCAATCTTTAAAGCGTTCCAGGGCAATTTCCAAACAATTTACTGCCAATCATCCCCCAATGTGGAATCTAACTGAAAAAAGGAAAACCATTTGAGACAGCTACCAATCTTCCCACTGCTGGACATCCCTGTAAATCAGCCCAAGCTGAGACCAGGCTATGCTAGGGGAAGATGCAAAGACCAGAGAGCTCCGTCTCAGAGGCATCAGCTGCTGTGTTAAATATTAAAGTTCAGCTTGAAAAACACAACCCAAACATGGTGTATCGAGACAAACATCTCACAAACATCTGTTGGAGGTGTGTTGACTTTAGCTAAGGTTGCAGGTATAAACATGTGTGCCAGTCTCAGTGCACTGAACCAACAAAGAGAAGACCAGAGTTCCTCTAGAATGATGCCACAGACTCATACAGTCATTGATTTTCTCCTTTTAAAGACGGTTGTACAGTTACTGAGTCATATCAAAGTCAAAGGGTACTTTGTTGTCAAATCATCATATGTACTAGAAATACAAGGAATCAAAGGTACGTTTGAATCTGCAAATACTGAATTGCAAAAAAGAGAGAGACTCCACTGTAGTTCAGCTTAGTATCATTTCTGTTTGCTGATATCCCACTGAAGCACTCCTGACCTGTTGTGCCCATCATCCAACCTTCTTAAACCAGAATCCTAAAACACCAAGACTGACTCCAGCAGCTCACATTGTTGTCCCTGTTATGCATGCGGCATGCTTACGACGCGACCACGCGCGCAAAGCGCCCCGTACGTGCTCGCAGGCCTCGACATAATCAATCACACGAAGCCGCTGATTAACATTAATGATGTTTCCCAGAATTCCGCCGGCGTCTGCTTGCATTCCAATCACCCAAAATTTCATGCCTCTCTCTGCAGGCCGTCCTGTTAATTGTGGGGAGAGGAGCGCGGCAACGAGCGCTATCTGCTGAGCCTTTGATATGCGCTTATCTTTCAGTGGTTTCGTATTGAGGGGGCGGGGGGGGGGGGGGGGGAAAATGGCTTTAAAAAATGACTGGGGC
>NW_015114434.1:0-35581 GCF_001443285.1 Poecilia latipinna | reverse complement strand
GTGTGTGGGTTTGGTGGGGGGGGGGGGGGGGGGGGAGGGGGGGGGGGTGAGAAAATTGCCTTTAAAAATGACTGGTGCCTTATTACTATTGGGCCAATTAATTTCACCAAAAAAAAAAAAAAAATGCCCTTTTGAAATAGGAAAAATAATTATGGAGGATAATTGGCAGGGAAAGACAAGCGCGCAAGGGAGGGTGTGTTTTGTAGACGTGAATACAAATTTGCTGTAAATTTACAACTCATAAATAAAACCCGCTGATCTTTATTTGTCAGTTTAAAGGAGGCGGGGGGAGGGGAGGGGGGCGTTTGACAACAGCTTGGCCTGAAAGTGTCCAAAGCAGTCAAGAAGTAGGTCACTTGCCTCAATGTTCCTTCAAGTGGGAGAGACAGACCGACCTAGATTTCCTCCTGTTTATTCAGCCATTTTAGGTGCTGGCTATTCACGTCTCCATTTCGGCGCTCCCCCCTCTCCCCTCCCCGTCTTTCACTTTGTCCGATTTTCCAGCTCTTCCTCCACCGCTGGAAACACTCCGGTGACACATTTAGATGGCAGGCGAGGGTCATTGCGCCGCTTTTGAGGACTTTCGCTTCTGTTTTTCCTCCTCTTCTGATCGTGACAAATCACAGTGGACTAAATTTTAAAGATCGCTCAAACGCCGGCGCGTCTATCAACAGATTTTCCCAGTTTTATGGATTTGAGGGAACTTTGATGTGGTTCCAGCTGATTCACCTCAGCTTTTAGGCGCTGGATGAAGTCATGAATTAGAAATGATTGAATGCTAAATGAGTCTTGGACAGTGGACCCGGTATCCAGCTGACGCGACAGCTCATACACACAGAGATGGCATATGGTGCTCAGTGTGGCTTCTGAACCATCGCCACAGGACCAATTTCTGTCTGTCGCTTTTCCCTGCTACCACATACATTCAGACGTAGCTTAGTTTACTTGTTGCCGTGACGTCTGAGGAACCAAGGAGCCACAACGCCTTGTAAACCCTTTAAAGTGGCCTTTGGTTCTTGTTTGGACTGCTTTCTCTCACCTTTTCACTCCACTACCTGACTACAGTAGCATATTGCGCAACTTTAAATTAGAAAAATTAGTAATGAGGAAAGTCGATAAGTGGGGGACAAAAGCTGATGTTCGTTCATTCCTTTTCTACTCTCCTGAAATCAGTTTAGTATTCCTTCAAGCTGTCAGAAAAAAATATGGAAAAAGCAAAATATCATTGCCTGTATTTTTATTTTATTTTTTTCACATAATTTAATCAGCTTGTGCAAGCACTGAAAATGAAGCTTACTAAGCTTTGGATTACCAGGGTTAAAGAGGTTTTTAAAACACTTTCATGCAAAGATCTTTTGATGTTTAGGGCCGTAAAGAGATCTTGTCTGCATGTGACTGCGTCTCTGATAGATATATGTTTAAATTAAATTTTTTTACCTCTGTTGATACAGAATAAATCTTATTGAGAAAATAATTTCTCGTTTTCAGGAAAGTTTTGTTCCAACTTTATGTAAAAATCATAAAAGTTTCACACAAAACAACAAGTGTAAATGCGTATTAAAGTGTAGGGTCAAAATGCTTAAGATAATGAATAAAAACACTACCATAGTTATAAACAAAAGCTGCCATTTTATCAATATATTTGAAGTTGGGTGCTTATCATTACACCCGACTTTAGGTTTGACCATTTTAAATTTATTTTTGTGTTATTTTGAAGCAAAAAGAGAAATAGTTTTTGAGTTGTCTTGTATTATCTGCGTTTCCGTCACAAATGTGCACAAAACTTTGTCTGTGTTCCACTAATGTTGAAAAATCACAATTTGGCAATTGTGATGCTTCCATTAAATAAGAATTAAAATCAAATGTGAAAATTTAGAAAATAAACACATTTTGATGCAGCCAAAAACAAAACACCTCACCCAGTTAAACCCAGCCCTCCTGAGCAGTAACATTACATAAGCACTGCATAAAGACTTTAATATTCATAATTTGTTTATCTGGAGCCATTTTGAATCTGTAGAAAAATAGAAATAAAGAGTGGCAAACAAGATGTGAACGATTTGTAACCGTAAATGACGCTAAAGTCGATGCCTGCTCTGAAGCTCTGGTGCTAAACTGGAGGGCGATATCGTTGAAATACTGAGGAGGGTCAAACTATAGTAGGACGATTCTCCGTAAACATAGATCATTTGAAACTACGAGATTCATGAATCCTTCTGCTCTATTTGCAACGACCTCTTTTCTGTCAAACCACACTTCGGTAAAGGTGCCAAAAAAAAAAAGTAAAAACCCAAACAAAGCACCTCTATGTTTGTCTATTTTCTTACTCAAAATAAAAGAAACTGTAACATCTTTACTTAAAATTAACAACTTCTTCAACTGAAACGATAACCAGCCGCTGCCTTAGATGTACAGGTATGGTCCGGATCGTGCAGAGGACTAATTTATTTCTGTTACACGCGCACGCCTGCAACTGGAGACTCTCTTTATCTCAGTTCTGAATCATAATCTCTCCAAGTCGAAGCAATTACGGCGCAAATTGGGTAAATTTAAACGGCAGTCTTTGGTGCACAGTGGCAGAGAGTAACCCGTGGATTGGTGCTGCCACGGAGAGACTAGGAGGATTAGAAACTAAATGAATCTCAAATCAAAATAAAATGAATCTCTTCTACAGAAGAGGAGAAGGAATTAAAGGAAGAGGTGCGAACTAGAGCCTGGGTGGCTGATACTTTCTTCTGTTAATCATTTTTCTTTGTCTGCTTCACCTCAGAGCCTCTCTCGCTTCTCATATGCCTTCTTATTTTTCAGAGCTTATCCTCTCTGTGCTGGGTCTCTTTTTTAGTTCTTTTTTTTTTACTCTGTTCCCTTTTTTTTTTCCACTGCATCTGCCCCTGACACCTCAGCAGGAGAGGTGGAAGGTAGAGTCTTGATCCGAAGCAGGTTATTCTTTGCTCCAGACCACCCACCCCTCTGTTGTCAGGGTCTTTCAGGGGCAATCTGGCAGGTTTAAGCGCCAACTTTGACAATCGCCCCCCTTGCCTGACCTTAATATAAAGAAACAGAGAAATCCTTCCCCCCCACCCCTGCATCATCACCTTCGTTTTCCTGTTTGCTCTCAAAGAACGTGAAGCATCCAGCGAGGGATCGCCACGGCAGCCATTAGCATGAGCGTTCGAACACCTGTTCATGCAAACGCGAGGCGGACCGCCTCTAATTTTGATGTGGCTCGCATGAAAGCGTTGAACAAACATAGGTTGGATCTAAATGTAAAAACGGGAAAACAATTATCTGCCTCTGTGTGTGCGTGTGTGTTTGGCAGTGTTCGTGTGAGTTGTGTGTGAGCTGCATCTCCGTCACAGTCATTGAACTGTGGCTCAACCTCTGTTCAGTGACTAAGAACATATTGATGGGTACATCAGACGAGGGAGCTGCTGCTGCGTTGAGACATCTTAAATGTTTCACCAACTTCAATGGATTTTATTGGAATTGTATGTAATAGAGCAACATAAAGTAGAACATGATGATGATGTGCAAGAAAAGGGAAGCTGGGATGGGAGGCTTTGGCATGTCCAACTTCTTTATGGTAGACCGCTCAAACGCAGATTGAATCTAGGAACATCAATTTTCAAGGTTTTCTTGAGATTAACAATTGGATTTAGTTCTGGACTTTGACTGGGCCATTATAACTCAAGAACATACTAAATCATTGAGTTCATTTTTTCACCCTCTTTAGGTGGATAAGTTCAGATTTGGTCACTTCTGACCAAAGGACGTTTGCTGAGTTTCTTAGATGACTTGTTGCAATCTTTAAACGAGACTTCCTGAGTCTTTCAGTCAGAGGTCGTGTCATGAAGTGCAGTAAGGGTGTTTTCATACTTCATAGTCCTGTAGACTCAGTTCAGTTGGGGACTGAAATTACAACATTGTTAGTTTGTTTTCAGCTGCTGTGATTTGGTTTCGTACTTAAAGCTTTTGAAAACCCTGTTCCTCTCCTCACCTGTGGTGGCGCTGCACCAATAACCACTGAAAGAAACAACTTGAAAACCTCCGAAGAAGACTTGAGCGAAACCTCCACGAGTGCCATATTTTACTGGTTATAGGATTTCCCTTTTGTCTTTGGCATTTCTCCCACTAGTACTAGACTTGGACATTTATTTTTGCTGTATTTACCCAGAATGCCCTGCGCCATAGTCCACTTTCTGCTTTTGGAGCGGTCTCCGGCCCACTTGGCATCCACATATGTATTCGAACTGCACCAGAATTCACTTCAACCAAACAAGACCGAGTTTTGTAGGTGGATCAGAGTTTGCTTTTTTGGTTTGCATCAAATTTTGATCTTTAGGTGGACGACCATGTCTAAGTTGGTCTGCAGTGGCATCATCCTCTTTCCATTTTTCCAGTTCAGTACCATGGATTCGACAGTGCTTTTTTTTGGGAAATTTAAAGCCTGGAATTCAGTTTTATAACCTAATTTTGCGTTGAAGTTTCCCATAACTCCATTGATCCCTGTGGTGAGTTCCTGGAGTTCATGAGTCTGTTAACTATTGAAGTCTCTTCTAGGCAGTTGGTCAGGCTGGATTTCATGCAGGCGTAAAGGTGGCTAAATAGAAATGTATGACACAGTTTCTAGCCTTTTTTTTAAAAAAAAATTAATGCATCTTTGTCCTTACACTTAGCAACGTGCGTTGCTTTCCATCACATCAAGTCCCATAAAATACACTGAAGTTTGTGGTGATGGAAAAGACAAAATGTTGAAAGTTGCACATAGTTTTACATGGCACTGTATATTCCACAGTTGTTTCACAAAAAGGACTCGCAGGAGGGGGATTTCCTCTTTAATTTAGACTTTGAGTCTCTATCCCAAATGATTGCATTCCATTTTGCTAATTGGAGTGATGTGCAGCTATGTGGCTTTCCCCTTTCCTCCCCTTGCTGCCTCAAAGCGCAGTTTTGTTTTGCATTTAACACCAGATTCGGCAACGATTGCTGAGAGCTGCTCTTCAAACGAGCCGAAATCCTTTGCGTCTTCTCAAATAATTTCACCCCATACCAAGCATTTGTGGCGATGCATGTGAGGAAAAAAAAAATCCCATAAACGCACGGCACAAACGATTGTTGTATTGTGGCATGTTTTTACCCTTTTTCCATTTGTCTCTGCTTAAACGGCGCGCCGCTGGAGAAAAATGTTGGCGGTAGTGGGTTCTAGAATACATTAGCCTGTTGTTCGTTTCAGAAAAATGTTGGCGGCAGAGAAAAAAGAAATGCAGGATGAATTATGTGACCGCTTGATTTATTGGGCGACTCTTTCCATTTGGTAGTCCCAGAATGAAAGTGCTCAAATTCAGCAGCACATTAAATTAAATATGTGCCGAACAGATTCTAATTTGATCACCAAGCTGTTTCAATTTCATTAGCCTGGTCCCTAATGGACTTTCACAGCATATTATTCCATCTCACACAAATCCTATTCATTGGTTTCCCCCCTCCCCCTATAATGAGCCCCATGATGCATGGAGGCCATGTGCTCCAACGCAGCCCACTGTGAGGTGATGCACTTTTTTTTTCCTCCTACAGTCACATTTTGAAAACACATTGTCCAAATGTGATCACACTTGAGATTTACAACATCTGCCGTAAGAAATCAGTCAGAACAATTGCAACTGATCACTGGTTATGCATCACCGCGATGGAGGGAAAGGAGTGGTGGGGCAGCAGACTGATGAAAATTCATGGCTAAAGTTTTACCACAGTGCTGTGATTTAGCAAAGCAGCAATCATGTGGTACGCATCACAATTATCACAGCTGCCTGCTCTTCTAACCATAAAAAGAGATGGAACGATACCTTCAGAACCTTTGAGTGGTTTTGTTTTGTGAACTCCCTTACTGTGCTGTGAAACTGTCAACATTACGGTGTGTGTTGTATTTTTATGTCCGCCAAAGTCATCTTCCATTTGTTGAAGAGTGTTGGGTCAGAAAATAAAACGTAGACGGTCGTGGAACTTCATTTCGCAGGCAACAAGACTGCTAAACATAGACGTCACCATCCTTGATGGTGTCTGTATCCTGAGGGGATCATGGGAAAGGAACGTTATGTCAGACATTTAATTAGCTTAGAGTGCATTCACCCCTTAGTCGGCATTAATCAAACTCTAGTCTGTTCACCTAGAAAATCAAACTCTGATGTGGGCCCAAAGAGCGAAATCTGGTCTCTGTTTGGTTGAAGTGAACTCTGGCACGGCTCGAATGTGAATGTCAAGCAGACCGGAGACCGAAGGAGGGAATCAGTCAGTAGCTCAGGGCTTTCACAGAGAAATGGTTCGTCTTTTTACAGCAATGACAAAAAACATGCAACTGTTAAAATCTGACGCTACTCCATTTCAGTTTAAGTTTTGTGAAGAAGGAATTTGGACTCAGTGTCTTCTTCTGAGGTTTTCATGTTTTTTAATTTCAGGGCCTACACCTACATACAGATCACATTTCTGTCTGTTCATGTTTGTGTTCCACAGGACTTTGTTTTGGGGCCTTGATTATTTCTTCTTCCTGGTCCAGTTCTGTCATCTTTTAAGTATATTTCCTATCATCATTACGTTGATGATATCAGTTGTATATTTCTTTTCTTCCAAATGAAGTTTCAAAACTTTGCATTTTTACTAAAACATCTGGATCGGATTAAAACCTGAAAAACTGAAAGTTTTCTTCAGTGAAAAAAAAAAAAAACTGTAAATATAAAGCAGGCCCTTGTGCCTGTTGGTTACTTAGCTAAATCTTTGGTTAGAAAGCTTGGCATAGCCGTCAGCTCTAGTTTTACACTGGAAAGCCATGTGAAATCTCTGGTTTGTTTCAGTTTTGAACATCTGTAAAACCATCAACTGCAATAGGGAAAAATATTGCCAAACTTTTCCATATTGTTTCTCGAACAGTAATGGAAAACCTAATTCATGTTTTTGTTCGTCTTGTCTAGTTTTTCACAATTCGCTGTACACACCTCTTACCAGAACTTCCCTACATTGGTTATGGTCCATGCACAATGCTGCTGCTCAGCGTCAGGCTGGATCTCCAAAGTTTTGTCTTGTAACTTCACTTTAATGCAACTTTATTTGCTCCCTGTTCATTGTTGAGTGCAGTGCTGGACAGACACCAGTCTACATCTCAGAGCTCTTACATCCCTGCGCTCCCCATTAGGATGTTGAGGTCCTGTGATCAGGACTTGCTGATTGTCCAACATACAGAACTGAAAACTCTGAAGTTTTTCTTTTATGTGTTTCCAAGACGCTGGAATCTCCTTCCTCTGACTCTGAGATCAGTTGCTTCCTTCAAACGTGACTTTTTAAATCTGCTTTTGCTTAAATTTGCTTTGCATGTTAACTTTGCTTGTTTGTGGTTTTTATCTTAGATATGTACTACATAAATAAAGTTTTACTTACTCTTTATAAATGAATCAAATGACAACTGAAAGAGGGAAGAACTTTTAAAATGTATTAGTTATTCAAGATGCAGTGATCAAAACAACTTCCTGGATCCAACTTCTCCACTGACAAAATGCATCCTGCAGACATGCAGCTAAAAAAAAAATATATATATATATATGGCAGTGATGATAATGATCAGTGCACTGTCAGTAGTCTAGGTTCCAAAAGGCTGAAAATGATAGCGCGGAGCTGCAGAGGACTCTGCGGTAACACTGATAAATGTTTTCACCAGGCCGTCCGCCATTAGTGTCAGGGCAAGTTACAGCCACGGGAGCGGGCAAACAGGAAACAGAGAAAGAGTGGGCGTAAATAATTGATAAGGCTGATCCCGCGCGATTCATTTTCCACGGCAGCAGATCAAAAGAGCAAGGCTTGACGTTTGACATTGAGCCGAGTGTAGGAGTCAAAGCCGCTTCCTGGCCCGGCGATGCTTCTGCCGCTTGTATTCCTATTAAAAATGCAATGACTCTGTGGCGTGGACTAAATATAAGCCGGTACGACCAGGCATTAACCAGCTGGCTAATGGACTCACCGGTATTAGCCCAACAATTTACACTGGCGGCGAGCGAGAGCTGGAAGCTGTGGTGGAGGCCATTTTGTTCCCGTCCAGTTGATGAAGCTGTTCCCGACCTCTCGGGTGTAAAATCCAGCCTGCGCTGGGGGCTGCCGGCTTCTTTTAGACGCGATCAATATTTCAGAGGCAGCCCCGGCCTCTGCGTCGTGTATCCTCACACGCGGCCTCTCACAACACTTCTGCAGCTGATTATGTACATGTGAATGAACAGTGGAGCCGGTTAATCATTTATGACGTTTCACAGTTTTTCAGAGGAGTGTTTATTTGAATTGTGCACCGGCGCCGTTAGTACACAAAGCACGAAGCCCGAAGCCTGCAGGGTCTGCTCTAAACGTGTGAAAGTATAACCATGTCCTCAATGTTTTATGCACACATCTCTCTAAAAATGTGCAGGGCCTTTTTTTTTTTTTTCCATGGCCTTTTCATGTCCGCCGCACAAGTTTATGCATCACTGCTGTGAGCACTTTGATGGCCTGCATAAAACTACTTTATTCATAATGGAAAAATACTGCTTGTATTTCTTTGCTTTCCGGCCCTTTGAAGCCTTTTGCATCGCCTCTCTGAAGCATTGGTGTGAGAGTATCGCTTCCCAGCTGCCTAATTAGATTGAAGCGGTCGTTGCACTTGTGTTATAAATGACCCATTGTGAAATCACAGAGGGGTGGATTGTGTTGGCTGATTCTGAAACTTTTGGTTGAACTTTCCTTGAATATATCTCACATTTGAGGTGCAAATCAACTGCTTTATGTCCCTCTTGCAGGATTTATGTGATAAACCAAAACAAAAGATGTTTAATTATTGAACCACTAGGAAAATCACCAAGTTAGGCTTGCATTGACATGCAGGCCAAAAAGTATTTTAAGGCTTCTTTCAGCAATTTTTGCCACAGCAGCTGAACCTACAGCTAATAGTTCTCGTTGGCTCATTTGACCATAAAATTGTGCAAATTGTAAATACGAAAATAAACCAGCTTAATGAAAACACACCAATTACAAAAAAAGCTCACAATTTTTACACTACGATGAGCTGGGTTCTTTGGCTGTGTCGAAATAAACACATTTGAATCAGAACACCATGCGCATCGTAAGTCGTGATCAACAACTGGAAGTTACTAATAGCAGAAAAGGCAAAGGCGACGACAACAGGAAGCAGGAAAAGGATGATAATGCAGGATGTTTGTTGATCATTTATTGCCTAAACAAACTTATTCACGTGTGATTTTAGATGCGTTTCAAACACACGTTTGCTAAATTGTGTTTTTGACATTAGCGCGGTATCTAATTCTGTGGTTGTACTTGGACAACATCTGTCCTCTTCAGCTTTTAATGAATATTACCTAAACAAGGACGAATTGTGTTGCCGCCACATTCAGGGCTGCATTCAACCTCATTTGTTAGGTTTTCTTTTTTTTCCCCCCCTATTGAATCACTACTGCAGATGGAATTGACTCAAGCAACAGCGGCCATATTTGTCGTCTTCTGTTTGTCTTTAATTGTTTGTGGACAGCAGTGGACGTTAGATAAGGATGAGAACAAGATACAACAGCCACGTTTTTGAATGCAAAACCAATTCATATTGATAATCCCATTCTATGCAAGTCTTTTCATTGAGAAACTGCTGGGAAAAGAAAAAAATATTGAAAATCTCTAGGTTTCTGCTCTCACTGAGAAGTTCTCAAAGTCTGAGAAGTGTCTCCCCGGGGAATCTCCAAACGGCTCAGAAGAATGAATTGATTGCTTGTGATCTGATTCAGGAGCTCACAGCCATTACTTTTGGATGGTCTTGGGTGTTTCCGCAAACTGAGAGTATACCAGGATGAAGTATTCTGCTTTGAACGCTATCTGGATGCATAATTCACCGTCATAGCGTTGTCTTGGTTCACTTTTTAATTCTTTGTGGGATATGCAAGTTTAGTTTGAAAGTTAAATGAAGTGGGGATGTTTTTTATATCCTTAATCTGTTCTGTTGGGAAATTTACCATACTGACTCAGGTTTAGTGCCTCCCCTTAACCCATAACGGCATCATATGTCTTCAAACCAAGCTAAGAAATGACATTCCTCTCCTTGAGGCTTTAAAACTTATTGAAATCAACAGGATTTCGCAAAGAGTGAAAGTCCCATAAATAACCTATTTTATTGGCCCCTTTCCTTTAGCTCCAAACGACTTAACTTGACTCTACAAACTACTCTATGATACTGACATACTGAGCGCAACATGTAGGACGTTGTCTTTGTCTTTTGAATGCTGTTTTCTTCACTAATGTTCTGCAAAAAAACCTTTAAACCTTCACAACAGCTGTACAAAATCACACAGGTAAACAGATGCAACACAAACAAAAGGCGTGCTTTGCATTAGCAGAGGAATCACCATGTTTTTCAGAGTTACAGGTATGCTTATTTGTATGTTTGCTTTTTGAAATTGCATCTCCATGGCAGCAGCCTCCGTTTTTCATTCTTGCTTGGTTTCACGTGTTTATTTTGTAGAGGTTATTTATTTATTTAATTGTTTTTGTCAGTGTAGGATGGTAATTGTGACTGTAATTATGGTTTTCGGTTTCAGTGGTGTTTTCCAGGCTCTCTCTGAGCACCAAGGCCTATTCAGCCGTCAGCGTTCTCTTTGCATGACGAAATGATTTGCATTAAAGGCCACCGTAGACACAAACATCCCTATTAAAAAAAGAGCCTCCAACATTCTGCCCCTGTGCAAATTTCTGACTGTAAACCTCGAGATCAAGACGGCTGGAAATCACAGTGACGTCTTTGAGTTATCGCTGTCAATTACTCAAGATAAATGGCTTTGGCACAGCGAAGGCCGGGCCCATCAATCCACCGTGTCTCACATTTGTCCTAGCTTCTACACTCTATTGATTCTGCTTCCACAGCTTCCTTGATCCACTTCTGATGGCCTCTGACCGCAGAAGCTAACTTGAGCACTGATGTCAGATGAGAAGAAGGGAGAGTAACCCGAACCTCCTCGGTTCCCCCAAAGCCGGGCCTCTGTATGGATCCAGCTGAGCCGTTCTGCTGCAAGCTAAACCCAGATTTCAATCAGGCTTTGATTGGATTGCAATATTTTTATTTATTTATTTTATTTTGGTACGCTGAAAGCTTCCTCTTTGGTAGCGTTGTCTGACTCTAAAGTGCTTTCATTGAGCGTCTTTAGGATCGTGTGTCTGGCATATGCAGAGATTTTTTGTTGCACTTTTTACAAATCATCAGCCCAATTTAAACATCAGCTGAAAATAATCTGAATAAATACAAAATGCTGATTTCATGTAGTGATTTTTGGACCAAAAGGAGAAAAAAAAAAATTTAAGGACTATTTGTATTTTTATTAAGTCCGAGTTTCTTTGTATTTCATGAAGAACAAATTAGTGCTCAGTGTTTTTTTTTTTGTTTGTAGTTTCCTTCATTGGTTCTAAAAAGCATTTTCAATCTAAAGACATTTTGATTTGTCTGTGAACAAAAACAAAATTCCTCTTTTGCATCAAACGCCTCTTCTGGCAGGATGAATTTATGTACCCAATTTGTTGAATGACAGTCGGAGCTGGAGGCCACACAGAACTATTCCTGGGGCCGCAAATGGCCCCAAGGGCCACACATTGGACATCCCTGCTGTAGGTCAACAAACACCTCCCAGTGTGTGTGTTAATACTCTTTTTCTAGCTTGGACTCATTGTTTTGTCAACAGTTTTTCTCCGCATCCAAGCTAAGCGTACTCAATTCAGCCCGTCTCACCTCCATGAAATGTCTGTCAGAAGTATTTATCTGTCGGGTG
This sequence comes from Poecilia latipinna, assembly GCF_001443285.1. Classification (NCBI taxonomy): domain Eukaryota; kingdom Metazoa; phylum Chordata; class Actinopteri; order Cyprinodontiformes; family Poeciliidae; genus Poecilia; species Poecilia latipinna. The sequence continues at coordinate 23,759 of NW_015114434.1, read as the reverse complement.
CCTTAGCAGAATGACCATTCAGCGAGCCGCCGAGGGGACCGAGCCTATTGTGGAGCGTCTGGTCCTCTGTAAAGCAGCTGTCCGCTGAGGTCTGCGATGGCTGTCTGCAGGATCGCCCACCATCGCCGCTGATCCTCCCTCTGTCCTTCCTCTCTCTCCGTCTCTCTCTGTGGCTCTGCCAGCAGCGCTCGGTGAGTTGGAAGCATTGATCGGTCCTGAGTTGGACTGCGGCAGGCCTGATTACTGATGTCAGCGTGCACCGGAGCACGTGGGAGCGGCGGGGCTCCGCGTGCCAAACCCGCAGCTGGAGAGAGAGAGGTGGGGGCGATTGGCTTTGGATTCCCAACGCATCATGCCTACACATACTGTACAGCTTAAAACGAGCGCGTGTCCAACGCTGTCGACACGATCTGGATCCGTTTGTACGGCGGTGAAAGCGATTTAGCGTTTTCCGAATAAACACTGCGGGGGCATTAAAGGCCAAGCCAAAGGGCTTTTTTGCGTATCACACCAGTAATTCGCAGAGATTTTCAGCGCTGCAGGGTTCAGTGTTTTCAAACAAGGGCAGCTGATTGAATGTTTGGATCCCTCTGTGTTCTCTTGTGACACAAGAGGGTCAGTTTATGACTTTGCGTCATGCGAGAGAGGGTGGGTCAGCACTTGGAAGCCGCTCTGCACGCATCATTTGTTTACAGCCAGAACAGAGGCCATCATCTTTTCCACTAACAGAACAATAGCCATTTTCCCCCTTTTGCTCTGGAGACAATGAAGTGCCTTCCCGCCTTGAGAGCGACAGGCCAATAAAAAACGTAATTGGATCTGTCACTCAAACTGTGCTGCAGTGCTGTGGTGGGCAAGCCAGGTGGGTGGCGGTGGCAGATGCAGCGAGGAAGTCGGTCAACACGGAGAAAGACAGAAAAATGAGACGGAGGGGTGCCATCGTTCAGACCACAGGTGCTGTTTTTGCGCGCCACCTGCAGCAGGGGCTGGTAATTGTTTTTCCCAAATGGCCAAATAAGCAAATGTGACTGTTGTTGAGAGACGGGATGCAGTTTTGCCAACTGGGTGTTTAATATTTAACTAGATTTTATGGTTTTCTGGCAACATTAGTGATTCCAGCTGATCTTTTAAAGAGGCAGTAGGATGTAATGTTGATGTTTTACATCATGTTATAATGTTGTTTCCTCATCAGAAACATACCTGGAGTGTTGCCTTGATTCTTTCATGCATGTTTGAAAAATCCTTGAATCTCCCATGGCAACCATTCAGCTGTGAAAAACGCCTGGGTGGACCTTGCTGCAGCTCCCACTCACAGCTGCAGTTTCCAAGCTTCTGAGATTCCACATTACACAGCAGCTCTTCCCTGTGACTCCTCCACTCAGCTCCTTCAGACTAGCCAGCAGCAATTAGCAAACTGCACATCTCTTGAGCTCGTTATAGGAACTACTACTTAGTGCAACGCTGGTAAAAATGTTGCTAAAGGGTTAATAGTGGAGCTATGTTGTGATGACTTCCTGAAGGCGGAGTTTCAGAAAAAGCAGGAATTTTTAAAGAGACTGAGGCCAAATTTCAAGACGTTAAGTTACAAAGTCAAATTTCTTCTAAATGATATTTCATATATATATATATATATATATATGTATATATATATATATATATATATATTGGGTTTTGTTTTTGTATAACTGGCCTGTCCTTTGCATGTCCGTAAGAAAACAAAAACGTGCACTTTTAATCGTGACATAACACCTTCTCAACATGTTTTTTTTTGTTGTTTTTTTTTCCCCCCTTTTCTTTAATAAAACACGAAAGTCTAGCGCTAGCAGGGGAAATGGCTCATGGTCTTTTAGCAAAGACAAAAGAGAAATCCTACAACCACCTCTAAAATCTGGCTGCGGGACAATCTGCTGCTGTTTGTAGGTATTAGTGGGTCGCCGACGTGGCTTTGATGTGGCTTCACAGGAGAACAATGGCTGCCAGATCCTCTGAAGGTCACAGCAGATATACCAGGATACTGTTTGTGCTTTTACATGCACTTCACCCATCAAATATGTTTTGTTTTTTTTCTTGTTGTTTGTTTTTCCAGTAAGGCCCAGCTGATTTAATAATATCTTCCACGAAACAAAGCACGGAACATCCGCCTGTCACATTAAATCATCAGCAGATTGTTGGCGTCGTCTCTGGCATGCATCGATTATGTGCATTTTGTCAGCACGCCCGCGCCCACGCTTTCCTCGCATCCAGCCGTGCGTCCGTCTGAGTTTTAATGACAAGTGCTTATATTAAGAGCCGATTTATAGCCGTAGTGACAAAGAGGTGGAGCGCAGAGCGGAGCGTTTGGCTCATCTCACTTCTGCTCTGCTTTTAGGAAATGGCTTTCTCGTGTCTTTTCCATTATTAACCGGGCCGAGGAGAGCTGCTCTGTCGATGCCGTCTCACCAAAAGCTCATCCCGTTTCTCGTAATGGTGAAGAAATAAAGATGTTTTAACTGTAACTTTGAAGTTAAAAATGAAAGAGGGCCTCGTCTGGAATTTGACTGTGTTTTGCTCTAGAAACTTTCTGCCTTTTCAAACCCCCCAGAGGGAAAATGTTGCACTGTGCCTTGCATCAAGAGGGAAAAAACTGCTCCTGTCTGCTTAAGCCTAAAAAAGATTTGCTTAGAAGCAGAAATCAGTTCCCAACTCAAAGAAACGAGTTTCACTTTTTCGTCTAAGCTTTTAGGTGATTGTCTTTTTTGCTATTATCCTGCCCAGGGGTGGGCGATGTGGACTTAAAGTTTGATCACAATATTTTGTGGTACGATTTTGATAAAATTGCTTCTTTTTTAGGTAGGTGTATGGCTGTGCATTAGAGCCCTGCAAATATAAATATTACTCTTAAGAAACATTCCCATTTAAAATATACTTCTTTAGGACACCATTCATATAAAGAAGTGTGATTTGTATCAGTAAGGTGACTGCATTTAACCATTTTTTTCAAATATATACGTATTTATTGATAAAATCATTGAACAAACAGTAGAGAAAATACTAAAACTAACGAGACAGAAAGTGCCGATCAGAGCCAGGAGGAGAGTCTCTGTGCTGTCAGTCAGGCTTGAGTTTATCCACTGTCGTCCTTGTTCATGCTAACTAGCCTTACCATTCGCTGTGAAGAAGAAGAAGTGGCACAGCAGAGTGAAAAGGGCATGGTGTGAGCAGCGCGTACACAAGGATCATTGGCAGCGCTAAGACCCTACTCCTGGCTCTGATTGGTTGTCTCTGACCAATCAGTGTATTTCTGTAGGTGATAGAAACACCACAGGGAATATTCTCCTATGTTGTGCTTTCACAAGATGATGAAAGTTTTAAGAAATGTGTTTAAAAAACATATTTTTTATAAAAGTTTATCTCAGTAGCTTTGATGCAATTGAGACTCTAAAGTTAAAAATGCCTGAAAAGTGTTGAATCTCTAAATGCCGTGAAAAGTTTTTGAATAAAGAATTGACACAATGGAGGAAAACACAAATCTGCTCCTCACTTTCCAAATCATTTTTTTTCTTTTTTTTCTTTCTTTTTTTTGTCTACTCTGATGCGATCTCTGAGTGAGAATGCCACCGCAGGAGCCGCGTCAGGAATCTGCTGGCCTGATGAAGCGCTCCTGTGCTCTATGAGAAGAGTGTGACATTTAATGGAGGTCAGCAGGTTTAAGCGATGTGTCATCCACTGTATGCCGGAGCTTATCATCTAGCGGTGTCACGCTGACAAACACAGTTAGGGTCCCGCTCAACATAATCGGGGTCCGCACTCTGAACAGTCAGGCATGCCGGGTCAGAGCCTCGGCTGATCAATTAGCAATATGTGTCCGCTCCCCCCCACCCCCAGCCTCCCCGTTCAAAGCCTCCTCATTTTGGATTTGTTATGAGAAACGGTCCCTCCGCTGCCGGCTTCTAAAGAAAGTAATTACACAGAGAAGACTCCCTATGGGGGATTAAAACAAATGACACAGAAAACACAGCTCTTCCCCGCCACACGCCACTCACTCGGGCTCTGAAGCCTCTTGCCTGTAACTGCCTACACGGCCGTGAAGACGGGAGCTGTCGCGGTAAAGCAACGCTCGTGAAAATTAGTGGGGTTTGAAAAGGGAGAGGAATCTGAAATTTACAAGGAAGAGCCGACGCGATTTACGGGCGTGGTGTAACTCGTAGCGTCGAGGGCTAAGCAAAGAATACGGCTTTCGTACGGCTTCGTCGGAGACGCTGGCTGAAGAAGGCATCTGTCCTGCCAGTTTCATATAGAGACAGGCTGCGGGGAGTATTACTCATCATTAGAATCTCTGCTGGCAGCCTATTTTCATCACATTACACTTGTATAATGAAGCGTCCTCGGGTTCTCCGTGCGGTTTACCATTAGCACCAGCCGCGGGCATTCATCCAAGTCGCTTTATTGAGCCTTTTACACTTAGTTTACTGTGTAATTAATTCATTACTGCGCAACAATACATGTAGTGGAAAACATGGCCTTGATGCGGCTCACATGCCTCTGTGAGTTGACGCTTGACAGTTGCGGTCCATTTGATGTTGGTCTGGTTTTTTTAAAGACGGTGCCGCTCGCTCGCTGACTTTTGATGACATTCACAAGTTCATCTAGGTAATGGAGAGCACCGCTGGGTCTGTCGGAGCCTCACGGCGCCGCCGCTCCTTTGATGCTTTGGGTGGCCTTGATTCTGTGGGTCGCGCTTAAGGGTTCTTACCTCCCTGTATGGATGAAGCAAGTGGCCATGAAAATGATCAAAGGCACTCTGTCAATTAGATGAAAAGTACTTTTAAAATGCCTTTCTTTTATATCTTACTAATACAAAGTAATCAATTCGTAGGTAGAGAGGTTTGTGTGACTAGTCACCTTGTCGCACAATGTGAGCAGGTAGAAGTATGTTGGTAGGTAAATGGGTACATAGAGGCAGGTAGAATAATGAAAAAATAGAAAATTGTATAAAATATAGACTCAAAACATAAAGAAAAATGAATAAAAACTACATCTCTAGAGCTTTGTTGTATTTTACTCTGAATAAAGAGAAATCAATTGGCAACAAAATATTTTCTTCAACAGGATTATTATATATTCTGCTGTGGCATAGAAGTCCTTTACTGTGGTAACCACCACCAGTTTGTTACTGGTCTTCAAAATTGGAAATGTCATGATGCTGTGATCTGCAAAAGAAATGACAAGAATTAGGAAAAAGAAACAGAAAATCAATTCAAAGGAAGGAGGAATGGAAGGAAGGCAAATAAATAAAATCTCCATCTCTACGACTCGACAGTTGCTCCGCTGATACTGGCAGCGTCTTGGAGCAGCTCCGTTAAATTTGTTCAGATTTGTTCTTTTTTTAGACTTTTGCTCACATTGTATTTGGTTGAGGCGTCGTTGCATGTTTGGACAATTATTCCCTCCGGTGTTGGATGCTGTGCAGCTTTTTGACTGTCCTACAGTTGTTGTGATGCATAACCGTGATAACAAGGTGCGTCACAACTGGGAGCTGCGGATTAGCATCTCAAAGTCTCAAATAATGCCGGAACTACAACCCCAAAACCCAGAGGAGTTGAAAACCGTATTTCTTGAATGCAGAGCAGTGAGAAAAGGAGAAAGTTCAAACCATCGATCACATCGGTCAACGATTCAACACGTGTCTCAAATGTCTCTCTGCCTGGCTTTCTGACCACACAGCCAAGCGGAGATTTAAAGAGGCGCGGCAGGAGCAAATGAGGTGGATTAGCAGTGCTTGCCAAGAACTAATGGAGTAATGTAGGGCACGTTGCTGTGAAATGTTGTCTCTGCTGTGTGGATATTAAATTGTTAGCATGTCAAATTACATGACAAACAAAATATAACCTTACATCATAAACTGTTGTCCGTCACCACATAGAAATCTGTAACCATGGATACAGTGTTGTCCTCAGGTGAATTTGTGTTTTAAAATGACACCACCAGTTTCTTTTCCCCCCTATTCAGAGGCATTCACTTTCAGCGTCCTTGGACAATAAGGTGCCTTTTATGTGATGTCGTTGCGTACTCCATAATCTTTTTTCTAGCACCATTGCGTATTGGTAAAACACTGAGTTGTGATGGCGATATGTTTTCCCACAAATGAATAACTGTGGGTCTATTTTCACATTGATTGTCGCTGCCTCAACTACATGTTTTAGCAGGTTTTAATGTGGCAAAGACTCTCAAGTACTTGGATTGTCTCTGGTGGTACTCTGAAGACAATTTTGGTCTCAACACAAAGTGACCACAAAGATTAGTGACTGCCAAAAAGATGAGTTGTTCAAGAAGACTGATCTTGGTTTCCAATGGAAACGGCCCTAAAGAAGAGCTTTAAGGGAGGAATATGTCTAGAACTTCAAAAAGAAATGAAATTGGATGGTAGTTGTTTCTAGCCACTAGCTAACCTCTGAGCTCAGAATAAGGATGTGGGCATGACAACAAACCCGATGCAAAATGTGTGGCTTTTTGCATTTTACGGATTCAAACACTAAGGAACTTGTTCACAAACGGCAGCTATATTTTACAATGTGTGTAAAAGTATTTATTAATGACAATTTTATTTTTGCAGCACTTTATAACAACAGGCTACATCAAAGTGCTGTACAGCAAACTCGTGACCACAGACATGGACAAAAACTTTTTTTTGTTTCTGACTTGGAATTTTTAAAAGCTCGTTTTCTGTGTGGGGAAAAAAGAAACTAAGAATAAAACCATGTCCTTCAATCAAGCAAATGGTGATAAAAAGTAAAAAATTCCAGCTTTTTTTTTTTTTTTTTTTTTTTTTACATTTCTGTCAGTGTTACTTAGAATTTTGAAAAGTGTGATTTGTGTGTGTGTGGGGGTGGGGGGAAGGAACTTAAAATAAAACCATATGCTTGAAAAAAAAGAGAAATGTTCAACTTGTGTTGTGTTTCTTTTTGAAATTTCTGTCAGTGTTTCCCAGAAACCTTGGTTTTTAATAAAGGGAGCACTTGTTATAAAAAGCTCGAGAAGCCCTTCAGTCTTCATTTGTGTGTGTCTCTTTCAGGAACAAGGAAAAATCGGCGTGACGTTTAACATCGGGACAGTGGACATAAGCGTCAAGGAGTCAAACACAGAGGTAAACGATGGCAAGTACCATTTGGTCCGATTCACGAGGAACGGGGGCAATGCGACCTTGCAGGTGGACAACTGGCCAGTCAACGAGCACTTTCCCTCAGGTACAGCCAGCATCATTTATCATTTATCTCGTAACATAAAAGTGATAGTTCTATACAGCCTAAGAATCACTGGACACCATCTATTTTTATTATTTCATTTTCAAGGGCAGTCGGCGTTTGAGTTGACAGCCCGGGAGGCAAGCGCTCACGAAATGGTTGTTTGGCAAACTACGACTCAAAATACGTCAGTCCTTTCACACTACCATACCTGAGTCGGTGGGGGTGGGAACACTCTGAGCCAGGATCCTTTGTCTTGCAAGAGGCATTAACTGTGCAACATTTGGCCAGCTCAATACGAAAAGAGGGATTCAAAGGCACCGAGAGGCATTTTGGTCGATGGAGAGGCGAGAAGGAGAAGGAGGCAGAGGACCTAGGGTGGCCTGTTGGCCAGATAACACCGCTGCCTCCCTGTATCTCTCATTCCCAGGTCAGCAGAAGCGGTATGGCGGCAGAATACAAATAGGCTCATCAAACAGAAACCGCTCCGTTTGGAGGTCTGGGAACTCTGCTTCTCTGTAGCAGATACCTGTGTGCTGCTCTCCAAGTGAGGAGAGACTGACAGAGTGGAAGGACGAGAAGAATGATCTCTTCCTGCTTCTACTTGAGTCCGGTAAATTGGACCGGCTCTCAATTTCTGTCTTGGAAGTCGCCCAACTTTCAGAAAGCTACATTGTTTCCCTCTTTCATGTTCTCCAATTTAGATGGTGTGATGTAAGGTGGCACAAATGTCCTCGACTATCTTGGTAAAATAGTGGCGTAAAAGCAATATTGCGGTTGCTTTGGTTGTATTGTTCTTCCAAGGAAGGGTGCAGTCATGAACTGAGATATATCAGGTGCACACTCGGCCAAAAACAAACAGAAAAACTGCAGACTTCTGGAAAGACAGCAGATCTGAGTTGACCACTTTAGCCCCCACATGATGCTCCCAGTAGCATGTCTTCACCAGAACTGCTTCTTTTCTTGGCACAACCTGGCATGCCGGGTGGTTTGGTTCAGAGCCAGCGCAGGTGACGCTAATTTCTTCTGTCTCGGGCTTTTTTTTTTTTTGCTTTTGGCTGTTCTCCGCTTTTAGTTGACCAGATGACTTCAGACAGGTTTCATAACTCCATTCCAGCCTGAGTAATGGGGCAAAACGATGAAACAAACCAATGCATTGTGGAGTCAAAAGTAACATCAACAAATTCGATTTATAGAAGCGTGCTGGTGGTATTGTTGAGTGGTTTTTGTTTTCAACATTTTACTGAAGCACATTCACTAGAAGGGCAAAAGAGTTTTCTTTACCTGTTTTAAACAGAAATGAACACCAAGTACTTTTGTAAATAATGACACTTTAATGCAAAGTTGGAACTTTTAATGGATGGTTAATGCAACTTTTACAGCAACTTTGCATTAAAAGTGTCATTATTTACCGAATGACATTTCATGACAACAGTTATAGACATTCATAAAGACTCCTTCATGTTTATGACAGAGTCATGTCAGTCTTATGAACACCAAATTTTACTATCATTAGCCAATCAGGGACTTTTTTTTTTACCCCTGGACGTCATGAAGATCTCATTTCTGCCTACCAGTTGTTGTGTTCAGGCAATCAAAAGTGTTGCAGTTGACTTCTGCACCCATCCTAAGTGTTGGTAATAAAGCTGCAGGAGCCCTCAGTGCCCTTCCCTTTTTCAGCCCTATAAAAGTCTTCTCCTCACATCTTGTGAGTAATTGCATATTAGAGTCCAGGCTCATGCTTTCTCTAACTCCTAATGCTTTGCTCAACATGAATAGCAGCCAAAATGCTCCGGTATACAAGCATAGGGGAGAAAATTTTACTTTTTATGCCAACATTGTGGATTCTGCAAAAGATGGGTTCAAGTCAGACAACATTCAGATTTAATCAAATTTTTCTTTAACTTTTTTGGCATCATTTTGTTTTAATAACTTCATTAAGTTCACATCTTGTTTAGAAACATCCAAATAACAATCATTTATATTTCATTAAATGAATATTTAAAGCCAGGATCTGGGACATATTTTCATAGAGCCGATGTGTGTGTGCGTAAGTTAGCAGATATGAGTCAGTTTCGCGAATATGTACAAATACACAGTATAAAAACAAAGAACAACTTTTCTTCTCTACAGAAACGACACCTTGGGGTAAAAAAGAAAAAAAAGAAAAGCCAAGTTAAGAAATTTAGCTTTTTTTGCCATGCAACTTATTTTTGATTATAACCAAAGGTAATAAATAAAGATGAGTTTTAAAATTTTTGCTGCTGTAGTTTGCACTACGGTGACAAATTATTCTAACGCGACAGAAGAAGTATATTAAAAGCACATTTACGCCTACAGCAGTTCGGTATACACGGTTTAGGTGATACATTTCTAAAAGTTTGAGCAATGGTTGCAAATAAGCTCGATGAGATATTTACTGTATGTTAGATTTATTTCCCTGCTGTGCCTGATAAAACGGTCTGAGAGCGTTTATACGGTTTAGCTTCTATTTTCATTAGTAAGTCAGCAGTTCAGAGAGAAACAGGCGTTCGAGTTTTGACAACAGGTGCGGCGTTGACAAATTGAGAACATCAGCTTTATGAAAAAATAGATGGAATCACTTAAACACTGTCAAGACCGAGCGAAGACAGCAAATGCAATAAAGTGAAGATTGAACGTCTCGTAGAATATAAAAAAGCAAAGTTTATTGGCTAAAGTTGGTGTTCAGCAGGCCAACCGATGAGTAGGGGTAGCAGCAAAAACAAACATTTCTCAAGAATAAAACAAGAAAGGTTAACAAGTGCTTTGGATATAAAAAAAATTCTTTTACTGAATATATTTCTATCTTTTTTTATTAGAAAATTATAGAAATATCATAATATTGTCATCACACATCAGTAATCTACACATTCAAGCCAAGTAAAATTAGTTCATGGTATCATTTTATATGGGGAAAGAAACTGGAATGACAGAAAATAAATAGTGAATGTACTTAAAGACATCTGCATGGAGAAACTGGTCACAAACATTACTCTGGTGTGAATTTGACCCATTATTCCACTCAAATTGTCTCATTTGGAAATCCATACTTGTTTTCTCTTTAGACTTTTATCAAGAACATCCCAGTTCATTCCTCCTACTTTCAGTAATATGAAGTTTCCAGGACCAAATGCTGTAAATCAGCTTCCACCGTGATGCTTCTACCTGCAAGCCTTTGGTGTTTTTTGGGTTGATTTTGTAAAACTATTCCTTCTCTGAACGTGGTGTGTGGAGTGATGCCCAAAGAGTTCAGCTGATCTGATGAGACTCTCCCAGTATTTCACTGTCTGAAGCAAAATCTTCATCAGCAAAGCCTAAACATGCATTTTCTTCAGCAGTGGAGTGTTGCGCAGTAAGCGTACATAAAGGATTTTGTGGTTTGTTTTTTCTTTTTACTAGCTTCTTACGTGACCTGGGCATATTTTGCTCTAAAACACAAAGTCTTACTGTCAGAACTCTCAAGAGGCAGTGAAATTATTTTTCTTTCCACCTATCAGTCCAATGACTCTCACCACAACGTTCAGAATTCTAGAAAATGTGGCAACAGCACAACTTTTTTTTTTTTACTTTCATCAATCATAACAATATACAACTCTTTTTTTTTTTTTACTTTCATCAATCATAACAATATACAACTCTTTGGTAAAGAGAAACTGTTTAACAGGCCACCATTGGATCAGATAATCAATCAATACTCATTCTGTATTGTATCATATCTTCTTGCTCAAAACTTCCTTTGTGGACTGATTTGTTTGTGTCAGTCGATTACTCGGAGTCGTTGCCAAGATCTGGTGTGAATTTAGCGTCTGAATTTAATTGCTGGGGAATAAAATATTTATTTTAACCTTATTTTATTTAATGGAAAACACGACAGGGTACTAATATCCACATTGTTGATGTTGAGCCATCTGCGCTCCCAAGATATCAAGATTCTATTAGCGCAGCCGAACGCAGGGCGACATTCACCCAGCGGTTTCCCAACATAAAAATAGAACCCTTTAATGCTGCTTGTATTAAGAAATCAGAGTCCTCAGCAGCGCCGCTCATCCGTACAACAATATCCCCCACTCTGATCCTATACAGGAACGTTTCCGTCAGGCTTTCGGGAGGAGAGGGGGGAATAATGCGTGCGCGTTTGCGTGTGGGCGTTGGATTTGTGCGAGTGTTGACTGCTTTGTCTCTTCCTTTTCTCTAATTATTCTCCCCCCCTCTGTCGGAATCTTCTCAGATCTGTTCTTTTTTTCCTCTTTTCTTTTCCTCCATCCGTGTTTCTCCTCCTCCTTCCAGTCGCAGCTCATCACGGGTTTCGCATCTCTCCCGCAGTCCCGTGTACTTGTGTGACAGCCCGCATTTCTGCAGGGGCTCGCCTTTTGTTTAGTGAGAGGGCTCCAATTTCCTTATATAACATTCAGAATCGCTGTACTCTTTGATTACACGGTCTCGATTTATTTTATTTTATTTTATTTTTTTTTGTGTGTGCACGAGCTTGAATCTTTGAATCAAAGAATTACAAGATCCAACCGGGCAGAAATTGCACATCGCCCTTTTGCCTTGAGCTGGCTGCGGTTCACGCATTGTCTCAGATGAATGGCCATTAGCCTAACTACTCAGTCAGTGCCTGAGGGAAGCTACGTCTTTCTGTGTGTGTGTGCGTGCACGGGTTTCATCGCTCGTGGTGCACGCTAGCTAGTTAGCCGTAGCAGCAACAATCCCGCTTTCATTTTAAAACACATACGGATGTACGATTCTACAACCTGACACAGACATCAGACGATCTTTTTTTTTTTTTCTAGAATCACAGTGATGTAGAAAAACGAACAATTCCTCATGAGCGAGACAAATCCCAGTGTGTCCGTGGGCCAAACGCAGTTAGCCCTATCTGAAACACCATCTCTTGATTCTTTTTGCTCTGAGCTCTGCCTGACTAATTTGTTCCTGCAACATCATCTGAAGATGACCTGAAAAATGATGAATACACTCCCCGCTTTTGTCCCATTTCCACCGGAGTGGACACTGATGGAAGAAAAACCAAAACAAACAAACAAACACACAAAAAAACAGGTTTTAAAGTAGAAAACATTCGTTGGCGTAGGGCAGACAAGGCAGACGCGTGTGAACTGATGGAGAGAAATGCATTTGTGAATGAGGAAAAAAGTAAATGGATGACAGCAGTTGAAGAGGCTTATATCACCGAGATGAGTGCACCGGGCTGATTGCTGAGACACGGAGAGGGAGAAAATGAAGGAGCGGAATACGACTGGATGAGAAGAAAAGAACGAGAACAAATGACCTGAGGATGAGGACAGAGAGAGAGAACCAGCATGAAAGTCCGGTGTATATTACAAAGAACTAGGTGGCGATGGGTATTCATAAACAGTGGCTAGCTGCAGATTTGAGCCTGTTTTGGGACAGTATTAAATACACTCAACGTTCCCCTCCTCCCTTAAAAAAAAATTACAAAATAAAAAATTCCAGGAGCCTGTCGCTGTAGACATTTTCACCGTTCTGATGTGCTCTCGGCTCTGGCCCCCGTGATGGAGCCCTGCTGAGATCAGTCTGGCAAACAAACTGAGTAGAACGAAGCGGCAAATCAGCAGATGACTGTCGCCCTGCCAGTGTTTGTGCTGACTGAATGGCTGCCACTGACAGGAATAAAAAAAAAAAGCTCAACATTGTTTTGGCTGGGAGAAAAAAATATGGTGAAGGCATGCAGGAGGGTGGAAATAGGTACAAGCAGAGTGTTTATGTATATAAATCTTATTAAACATAAGGGAAATGGGTTATTAGAGGATTAAAGAGGTTAGCTCGGTTTGAGCATATGCACGTTGAGATACTACGTCGCTTTGGAAAAGAGCACATTTCTAATTAATCTTTTGCCGCTGTTGAAATGGAAAAAAAAAAAACCCCAGAAAAACAAGTTGCCACAAGAGGAAATGTTGCATATGGGTGTTATTTTAGCGGCAGCCTGGGTGTGAGCTAATAAACATGACTAGAAATGAAGGTTTTGATCTAATAATTGAAGCTAGTCCTGATTAGAATAAAAATATAACAAAATGCTTCACTATTAAGGAAAAGATCTTCTTTTACATCAGACCCAGCTCCTTCAGACTAGTAAGCAACAATTAGCAAACACCTGGTGGAACTGCACATCAGCTAAGCCCATTATACGAGCTGTTTCACAGTAAAAACATAATGAAAGAGTTAATAGAGGAGCCATGTTGTGATCCTTCCTGAAGGCGGAGTTTCAGGAAGAGCAGGAGTTTTTAAAGAGACAGAGACCCAATTTGAAAGTAAAATTTCTTTATTGGCACATTTGATACATATATACAGCATTTTTCCAACTGAATGTAACACAGTGATTTGATAATGCTATAAAATGGCACATTGTGGCTGGAATACACATAATACCTCCCCTTCAGTCAGAGGTAATACTGAGCTCATTTTATTGTCTCTTATTCACCATCTTTGAATGTTAAAGAACAATCTGACCACAAAACGATAAAGCTTGAAAAGCAGACAGATTTTTATGATCAACAATAATCCTTTATTGGCAAGGTTACCCGGTGTGGAGTCACCTCTGGAGAACTGAATATCAATTTGACAAACTATAGAGATTTTTCTCATTAGGTGGACAATTAGCTTGTGGTGTATTCATTACCGAAGATCCGTCAACCTCATTAATCACCTGGAACAGTCCGAGAGTTGTACCTGGGACTGTTGCCATTAGCAATCCGCGACGAGCTCATGGATTCTTCTCTCTGGTTCGGGGTTGAGAGGACACTTTCAAGTAGCTAAAAACAGAGAGAGAGAGAGAGAAGACAAATGAAAACTCTGTTGCATTAATATTCCAACGTTCCCGTCCGTCCTCTGATTTCACTTCCAACCATAATGGCTTCCTCTGTGGCCCTTGTCCAGAGGAGAGTGTATTTGGCTGCCACCTGAAACCTGCCTGAGATCAAAGGGAGGAGGAGGGAGTCCTGCGCGTAGCTGATTAACCTGCTGGCATACTACTGACACAGTCCTTTAGCTCCCTGAGCTCCCTCGCAGCCATAATCACGCTCCTTCCCAGCTGGATATAAACGGAGCACTTGGCTAGATTTTCCTCTGAATATTAAAAAAAAAAAGGCAGGCAGGAAGGAAGGAACGCTGCGGCTTTATGTGATTGCGTCGCGTTCCCAGCCCGGTGTAATTTATTGTAATGAAGGCAAATATCTGAACTGCGCACCGGGTGGGTGTGAGGACAAGCAGAATACGATATGCGCCCAATCAGGCGGCTCCCTCCCCAGACGCTCACATAAAGTTAACATTCACCGCCTAAATCACTTGAGACAACACCGCATGCTGCACATTTGCGCAGTTATGAAACCATGTTAATATACCATGATGGGTTTCCGTTCCTTTTTTTTTTTCCATCTCGCCGACTTACTGGCTGACGTCATGCTGTCATCTGTAATTCTCTGCGGGCTCTTTGTCATTTGAAGACAGACTTCCGCGTCTCAATCCTCCGCTCCCGACAGACCGCCATTGTCAAACAAAACGTGGCACACGCAGTGGGGGAAGGTGTTGCACCAGAAATACTACTTAGTTCTCACTCACCACTTTCTCTCCAAAAGGCGGTTTGTTATATTTATAACGGACTTATCGTAACCCTTTATGTTTGTAGCAGTTCTCATGTAACAACCACAAACTTTAGTGTTTTATTTTGTTTTATTGGGAATCTATATAATAGGCTTAAAGTCTGTAACCTGTGACTCGGAGTCAAATGTGGCCCTTATTGCCCTTTTGTTGGGTATATATTACTTTTTGTTTTTTTAAAGAGGAGATATTATGTAGCATTAATTTTTGTGAGCTGTGTATCATATTATAATTCCCTCATCCAAAACACACCTGGAGTGTTGCTTTGATTCTTTAATGCATGTTTGAATCTCCCGTGGCAACCATTCGAGATGCCTTAACACTTAGCTCCGCCTATGTCCACGCAGCTCCTTCAGACTAGCCAGCAGCAATTAGCAGACACCTGGTGGAACTGCGAATCTGCTGAGCTCATCATACAAACTACTTCTCAGTTCAAAGCTCCTAAGAATGGTTGTAAACAGCTTGAAGGAGGAGCATACTTTTCAGGGTTTGTGGTCGGAATGTCGGAAAAGTGTGAAAAAATGTAAGGGGCTATAAATACTTGGAACATGTTAGCTGTGCTCTTGAGAGAAGCAAGTATGGCAGCGTTTTTTAAAGCATTTTTTTTTATTATTCTTTACCCCAAAAGACCTCCCACTAAGTCAGTAATGATCTCATTTGTATGCATTGTCCTCTTGAAATCTGTGCCGCTGTGGGATCTCACCCCCAGTGGGTCTGCCATACTTAGAATTACCACTTCGCTCCCCTAACTTTGCCCTCCTTTCCTCTCGAAGCTCCATCCGTCCAAACGACGAGTCACACAAAACCGTTTGCTGCTCCTATTGAAATCTAAAAAAAAGCAGATGGTGTCCAGTGGGAGAATTAGTGCTCACATTAACCGAGTTTTTACCTCTCATGAAGCCGGTTAAGCTTTGTTTGTACTTCATTTATCTGATATTATGTATTTTATGATGTATTTGCTGTATTTGTGTTTTTACTCTTTCCTGCAGGTGATTTTCTGCTTTTGTTTCATGCATATGATGTGTAATTCTTTGAATGTGGAGTGATTTAAACAAATGTACAGCTTAAAGTTCAACTAAATTGTGGAAAGAAAAAAAAAAAAAAAAAAAACCTAAAGCTTTTCTAAATCATTCTAAACGCAGCTAAACCTCATCATAAACCACTGTATAAATGTTTGTTGTCTGTTGCCAACTGTTTCAAGCTGTTTGTTAAACTCTCGAACTCCAAAGGCAACAGCGACATTGAGCGCTATCAAATGGCAAATAAGAAAATCCCGTTCAAATATACCCGGCCAGTAGAGGATTGGCTTCAGGAGAAAGGTAAACCTTTATTTAACTTCTAGAATGTTTTTCTTTCTTTTTATTTTTTTTTCCAATCATTTCATCGGCTTGCTCCCTTTCAACCTCCGAGAATGAGAAAACCCCTTAAAAAATCTATAAAATAAATCGTATTTTTATGTGATTTTTTTTTTTTTACCCCTCGTTTTTTTTGCCATCATCACCTCTTTTTTTTATACCTTGTCCAATCATGGTGTCCAGTTAAAGGGACTGCGACAGAAAGATCAGACACTCTTGCTCACACTGAATTTGACTGAGAGGAGGCATTAACCCTGCAGCTACAGCAGGGTGATTGTTTGGAGAGGAGGCTTAACTCCTCCGACTCAAAACCTCCACAGTGTTTGAGAACAAACTAATCAGCTGGCATATCCCCCCCTCTGAAAACATCCCTAATAACAGGAGTGTGTGTGAGGGGTGGGGCTCCTCTCTGCTGTAATTTATCTTCGTGTACTTATCACACGAAATGGAAATCCAGCCTGTTTTGATGATGGAAAGATAATTGGAGGCTTTCTGATGGCGGAGTGTCACGGCGCGAGCGGCAAGGTGCGCCGCCGCCCGACAGAGCCGCGCTTATTAATCGCTTGGATTATCGAAGCTGGCCTCTCGTCTGTCTTAAACACACACACACGTGTGGGCGGATGTCGAGGGAGCCCGCTCTCCTCCACCCCCCCTCCACCACCATAACGCGACCTTCTCGCGGTACATAATGCCACTATAAACTCCCCTTTTAAAATTCACAGCACATAAACGTCTTAACCTTTTCATAAAGTCCCTTTAACAACCGCTAAAAACACTGACAGGTTTTGGGAGACAAAAAAAAAAAAAAGAAAATATCCCATTACTGCTGCATGCATGGCTCCACATGTGTTATTTCATTTTCTGTGATATGAACGCCACCCCCCACCTCCACCCACCACGCCCCGTCTCCCTCCATACCTAATGTGTTCTGTGCTGTATAGCAAACACAGTGGAACAAAGCTTGCAGTGCTGCTAGTTTGTGAATTGCACAAATGAGAAATGTAATTATGATTCTTGTTTTGTGGAAGTTCCATGCATTTCAATTTCATAATTAATGCATGAGTAGTGTGTTTTGACTGTAATATTTAGTCGTCGTCTAATCAAATTCGCACGGCACATTAAGACTCATTTTGTCTTTATAACACGCCAAAGCCCGTGTATGTATTTATTCATCATTTTCCCGCACAAAGTCCAGCGTTTAGTCGGGGAATATATTATCCGTAGAGTAAACTTTCCAGCTCATTTTTTTAGATGTTACTTTCAAATTTGCATGTTCTCCATTTAAATGTGTTTATAGTATCACAGGAGGGCGAATGGTTATTTAGCTCTGCTACTTGCTTTGAGTAAATGTGCAGTTCTTTCTCATCATTTAGAACCTAATTTAATTGCGAACTGAAATACATTGCTTTACATAAGAATTTTTTTGGTATCACTGTAAATCCTGTACAAATGATGCACTTAGAGGTAATTTCTGTTGTTTACTGAACAGCCTTTGTGGACTCTGTCAAATTGCTCCATCGCCAACTTTGTACCCAAGCGTTACTACTAAGTTCCTTCCCATTTCCAATTCAAACCCGAAAGCTACTTTGCACAGGTCTGTCTTAAGGTGTATAATAGTTAATTTCTTCCTTGTAGATTAGTATTCTGATCAATATATATGTTTATATGTTATTTTTGAAACTTTTTTTTATTGATTGAGATGTGGATTCTTGTTTGATTCAATTGACTGGACAAACCAAATATAGTATGTTTTTGCCCATAGGCAAACCATATCATGCATGCTATTTATTGCGTAACTAAAGACAAATATACAAACGGACTTACTTCACTAAATCTTCTTGATGTTGAAGTACCATGTTGTTGTTACGAAACATCTTGTAGTTCAGTTTTGTACCTGAAAATGTTTGGTGAAAATTTTGAGATTTGAGACGACCAAATCTCAAAATGTACAAACTGGCGAAGGGGCAAAGTGACAGGCGCCCGTATGTCTTGCATTAGGTACCTTTCTTGTTTGCCTCTTCACCCTTTTGCTCTTCTTCCTGTCCCAGGCCGGCAGCTGACAATCTTCAACACCCAGGCCACTATTTCTATCGGAGGAAACGACCGAAAGCGGCCCTACCAAGGCCAGCTCTCCGGCCTCTATTACAACGGCCTCAAGGTTCTCAACATGGCCGCCGAGGGCCACCCTAACATCAAGGTGAACGGGAGCGTGCGGCTCGTGGGAGACGTGCCCACCAGCCGTGGCGCGACGCGCACCACCACTTCAATGCCTCCAGAGATGTCCACCACCTTCATTGAGACCACCACCACCCTGTCCACCACAACCACCCGCAAACAGCGCTCGCCACCGTCTATTCAGGTACAGCTCTTTGGGACTAATGAAAGGTGTACGTCGTGAGGTGTTGCGTCGGTTCCCAAGTGATTTTTGGCTGAGGGCGTGAGGCTAACGCTAGCATGTGTGGAAGCTGCAGCAGCCGATACGCTCTTCCCTGACAAAGTTGGTTATTAGAGTGGAAAGAAGATATGTTCAAAATTCAGGCTGGACATCCACAGAAGAAATTCATGTGTAGAAATATGCAAATGTACGTTGCTTTAAAACTAAACTTGTCAACGTTAATGCATTAATATTAGTAATGGAGATTAATTGCATCACCTATTTTGACCTAACAGCCTTTCTCCCACAGAGGGTTACTTGAAATCAAATCGGCACATTACACGGTCTTGTACTGTGGTTAACAACGCAGAGCCACAAACACAAGTGAAAAGATGTATGCTCAGCGGTAAATTTAGCTTTTAAAAAAAAACACGGTGGTTAGAGCAGACACTGTAGACGTTGATGTGTCCAGATTTCAAATCCCATCCTCAGCTCCTTAGCCACTTATCTTTCATCCCTTTCTCTTAAATTATTCAAATTAGTCAAATAAAGTCCACTAGTACCAAAGAAATTCTGAAAAAAAAAAAAAAACATATTGTTGAACTTTTGGATGAAACCAATTTAGTAGCAACGATGAATTATCCTTCCACCAAACCACAGCTAGCCTATAGTTAACATTTCTAAATTACATTTGAAGCAAAATAACTTCTTTCAAAGCTTCCCAACTATGAAAATCTTGAAAACTGAGATGTTGAGTTTGAGAAATTAAGACATTTCTTAAATATTTTCTTTAACATTTCAAGCTTACAAAGTTAAGTATAGTGATTAATCATGATTAATCAAGGTGCTCGAGTGTGATTCATGTGATTAAATTTTTTAATGGATTGACGGTACTAATAAAAACCGCTCATATATAAATGGTATTATCTTAACCTTTTCTGTTTAGCAATGCTTCAAAGCCAACAACATAAATATCCTGTGCAGTAGGCACTGGTTTCCTTTCAAATAGGATTCATACAAAATAAAAAACAACTTTAGTGTTTTGTGGAAAAAAGCAACAATTCGAACAGATGGAGGTTCAGTTTTCGCTTAAAGGTTTAAAAATGCCCCAAAGTGTAAACATGAGAACCATTCCCTGCTCTTTACTATTTAATGTGGTTTTGGAACGGACAGCGGTTTGGATTACGTCTGCCCTCCCTTTTTTTTTTTTTCCCTCTGCTTGATCAGCCAAGGTCAGGACACTGTATTTCTCATTCTGCCAGGGATCGAAGTGCTGCTGTTCGACGAGCCGTGCCTTTTCTGCTTCCCCATCCACCAATCTCCCTTCTCCTCCACCTCTTATCTGTCATGCAACGTGTTTCAGGACCGAGAGAGAGGGCTTCCTCCAATACGCTCCGAGTCCGAGCCAATGAATGTCACAGCCGTGCCAAGAAAGCAATCACGCCCAGCAGTCCTTTGACACCCGGAGCACAAATTGAACCCTTCATTGTCTATATTAAAGCAATAACTCTCCCTCATGAGTGAGACGTGGCTGTTGTGGATGGGAGGTTTGGCTGTTGTGGATGACAGACCACTGTTATCTCCTTCTGCACCTCGGCATCAGATTGTCTGCTGCGCAGTCATGATGACCCTCCATGTCAGTGCTGACACTTCTTACTCTGCACGGGAGTGGCCGTGCAAAATGCCAGGCCGAAGTCGAAGTGAAGATAGAAAGATACACGACAAAAACAAAGCAATCCGTTTCCTTCCCCTCCATGAGTCAGCGATGATGACTTAGCCGAGATACATTACCGTCTCTGGCAGTAACAGCAAGGTCACATCATAAAGAAGATGGCTTGTGTCGTCTCAGGCAAATATTAATATCAAGTGAAGTCAATAAAGTTCTTCCTCGGAAAGACCTTTTTGACAACGCGCTCGACTTTTCAAGGTGAAACGAGCAAATATCTCTCCCGTCGATATCCGTAATGCCTCCATTAGATGCCAGACAATGCTCCTTGGTAACTCAACAATAACAATGTAGTTGCCTGGCCTCTCCAACTTTCCATTTTATTTTTGTATTCCTTCTGAGAAAACGCCTTGGTCATTCTTCTTCCACCAGCCACCGTGACAGGCCCGGCTTTGATTCACGTTGCCGCGTCGCAGTATTTCATTTGCCGAGGCCTTTAATTTTACAGTTCCCCAGCCGGCTGTCAGACACCGTGGTGCGAGCGGTAAGGAGGGGACCTGTACCCGTTTGGCAGATTTCCCCCACCCCTCTGGGTAGTGTAGGGGAGTTTAGGGAGTTGAGCTATCATTAGTGATGTACTGCAGTGCTGGAAAGAGCTGTAGGCCCCTGTCGCGGTACTGGACTCGAGCACATGAGCAGCTGTTTCCAAACCCGGGGTGCCTGAGTGGACTAAAATGTGTGTGTGTGTGTGTGTGCATATGCGACCGGGGTGTGTTCACAGATGTCTATTTTAGGTCCACTGAACCGAGTCTACCTGTTTTGCCGTTCCGAGACGAGAAGCGGCTCGTCCCCTGACATCTCTGCTTCAACAGGACGAGAGGCAGGGGTGTGAAGTGGAGAGACCAATCTCACGCTTAATTAATGATGGCTCCATGGGGAGGGACATGCACCGACATGACAAACACCTTTCATTTTCTTTTTATTCTCTCTTGCTACCGCTGTCGTGTTTGGTTGTTTTGTGGGACACCTGGGTTATTATCAGGGGAAAAAAAGCACCAGTTTGACATTTTCAACAACTTTTTATTGACTTTGTGCAGAGAATTGGCGTTTGTTTGTTTTTTTTTTGTTTTGTTTGTTTTTTGTTTTTGTGGTTTTTAACTGGTCAGGTTATTTAGACGGTGTGCTAAGCTTTAAACGTTCATCCTCAGATGGCAAGGGCAATGTTTTGCAAAACGCACTTCATTTTTGGAAAATCATTGAATTTTTGATTTCATTCAACTTTTAAACTTTTTATTTTTTATTAAATTTATCTCAGAGTCAGATAGGACCACCGACTGCCATTATATTGATTGCAAGTAAAAGCTTTGAGAAAGAAGTATGGATAAAAGCACTTTCAAACAAGTGATGGCTTGATTTGGATAATTTTTTAAATCCGGGGTTGAATGCAACCCTGGATCTACACCCAGATATCAAGTAACTGAATCATTATAGCATGAGGTACATTAGACTGAAAGTAAATTAAACCAATTATGTGACTCACTTGAAGAAGGCATTCGATTCTCAGCAGGTTCTTTCTGAAGACATGCATTTTGAGGGGGAAAAAATGCAGATTTTCTCCTTAATCTTGCCTACAAGTAAACAAAAGAAATCTCCCTTTCAGTCGATTTAGATGTGCCTGCATTCAGTTTGTTTATCAGCTGCACAGCTACAGGAGCAATTTTAAATGGTTTTTACTATGTCCTCTTTGTTTCTTCTTGACTAAATAATCTGAGACCTGACACTGAATATGTCAGCGAGCTACTTTTTCCTCCTTCATGTTTGCCGGCTGCTTTGTTGTCAAAATCTCAGTGTCTTCTGAAGATTCATCTTTCTGTGCTTTATCCATTTAGAATTGAGAACATTTTCTTTGATCATGTTCTGTAAATAAGGGTGACAAATGCAGTTTAAGCTCCCTACAGGCATTCCTTTTGAACCGTGTATTGTTTAGTTCTGATTGCCCACACTGCTACTTTTTGACATTTACGGGTACTTCAAACTTTACTGTGGATGAATCTATACTATCACCTTGCCTCGTAGCATTTCACTGAACTTGCAAGACAAGGAAATTGTTTACTGAAGGATTAATCCCACCAGCTAACTAGCTAGCAAACAAGTTAGCAAACTAGCGAAAGGAGAAAAGAAAGAAAGACAGAAAAGGATTAGCTCTATTAGCTTTACAAAATGAGACAGTTCTAGTTGTCTTAAAGGGCTTTTTGAGGAAATTTATATAATTGGTATGTAAAACAAATTCAAAAGTGTTGTGACTCTAAGGGGAACTATCTCAAGAGACGATTTCTTCACATTAGCAATGTAGCTTTAAAAGCCACTAATCTTATTTCAACAAGTCTGACACAAGTGGGAAACAGAAAGATGTGTTTTAAAGCTTATCATTTACATGTCAAAAGGGCTACTTGACTAGCATTTACAAAAGCTAAATATGGTGCAGATAACAACCAACATACGCTAATGTGAAACTGCCCTCACCTGACACATTTTCACATGATGACGTGAATTTTTCTTTTCATGTAGGACATTTTTTTTAAAAGAATGCAACGAGAGTAGGAATAAATTCTCCCTTTTCACTCCAGTTAAATTTCTCTTCAACAAATTGTAACCTTGAAGGCTTAAAAGTTTCCATTGCAAAAGCACAAAACACACTTAAAAAAAAACACACACAAAAAATGAAGTGATAAACTACAGCAGGTATTCCTTTTCAAGTGGATCTAAAAGCTCTCCAGATAAACTGATTTTAGACCAAATGCACCAAAGCACTTTTCCTACATTTTAACACTGGCTGATTTGGCGAGGATAGTCAAACTGGGAATACTCATTTATTCTGGGCACTGCATCATGGGAGATCAGCGTCTCCTGTCCACAATTAACTCGCTACGCTCATGTGAGATGTTTGGGAACAATTAGAACGGGAGGGCTGCAATCTAGAGTACCGTGGGGGGAAAGTGGCGAGGGACAGACGCCGCAAAGTGATTTGCATGTTTGCCATGTTAAAGAAATTGCTCGCGTCCATCATCTTCAGCTGGTCCCCTTTTGCTCAGGAGATGGGCAATGAGAAGCAAATTGTTTGTTGTATAATTGGGATTTTATCTTACTTTTTTTGCTCAGGCTTGGATACATTTTCAATGATAAGTTTTGTGTTGAATCAGTTGCTATTTCAGTATGTTTATGGAGTTTTTATCATTAAAGAAAGCCTGAAAAGCAAACATTATATATATATATATATATATAGTTTATTTTTATGTTGTATATTTTGTCATGGTAGGACAGAGGTCTGCAGTCTAAAGCTCCAAGACTGTCTATGGTTCTTTGGGTACTTTGTCTGACAATAATGTAGATCTGTATGGTGCTTTTTAATAAAAATTAGATGAATAATAAATGTGTTTCGGTGAAATATATAGGATTTCCACAACAGAATGATTTTGTCATCCCTTTGT
>NW_015114433.1:115630-134374 GCF_001443285.1 Poecilia latipinna | reverse complement strand
GAACATCATCACCGCCCTACAGCCGTTGCCACTGCAAACGTTGAGCAGAAGACTTGTATAGATAGTACATTTCCACATTTCCATTTCTCATATTTGTCTTAAACCAGTACCTCTTAATGTTATGCTGAGCGGTGAAACCAAACCATCTGCTCTACAGTTACAGTTTGCTCACACATCTCCAGTCCAAATGATTCATCCCTCATCTCCATAAAAAGTCTTCCTCACCTTGTCTGAATCACCTCCTGAGAGGATTATGAGGCCAGCTTTAGCTCTCCTACAGTCACATTGTCTCTTGTACGTGTTTAGCGGGATGTGTGTGCCCATTGTTGTGGGCTCCCTGCCACCTGCACTGCCATGGTATGTTCCCTGCCCAGTGAGGTGTGTGTGTCAGATCAAGCCATGGTTCTCCCCGGATTCTGTCTATCACGAAGCACCCACGGTGGACTGTAACAATCTGTTGCTGACGAAGCTCCCCTTGCCCATACCGCTGAACACGCACACTCTTCGCCTGCAGAGTAACTTGCTGTCAGTGCTGGACACTGCAGTGCTACATGGGCTCCCAAACCTCACCGACTTGGACCTTTCACAGAACCGCTTCAGTCGTGTCAGGATGATAACTCAGAGTTCCTCCCTGCCTTCTCTGCTGTCCATACATCTTGAGGAAAACCATCTCAGTCACCTGCCAGAAGCCTCTTTTTCATCATTGCCAGCTTTACAAGAACTCTTTCTCAGCCACAACAACCTCCATTCAATTGCACCCGGAGCCTTCAATGGCCTCGACTCCCTTCGTCGTCTTCACATCAATAACAACAGACTCACAACAATTGACCCTCAGTGGTTCAGAGCATTGCCTCAGCTGGAAGTTCTCATGCTTGGGGGCAACCCTGTGGAGGCTCTGCCTGAGAGGGGATTTGTGGCCCTAACGTCCCTACGAAGCCTTGTACTTGGCGGTATGGGTCTGAGAAGTTTGGCTGAAAAAGCACTCGAAGGGCTTGAAGAACTCGAAAGTCTTTCCTTCTACGACAACCATCTTACCAAGGTTCCTCGACAAGCCCTGAAAAGAGTGCCAGGACTCAAGTTCCTTGATCTCAACAAGAACCGCATCAAACTGATCGAGACGGGAGACTTTAAAGACATGTTGAACCTAAAAGAGCTTGGCCTGAACAACATGGAAGAGCTTGTGTCTATAGATAAAGCCTCTCTGGACAACCTGCCAGAGCTCACCAAGCTTGAGATCACCAACAACCCACGCTTATCCTACGTTCATCCTCAGGCTTTTGTCAGGCTGAGCAGACTGGAGAGTCTGATGCTAAACTCTAATTCTCTAAGTGCTCTGCACCAGAACATCATGCTCTCCCTGCCAAGTCTGCAGGAGGTCAGCCTTCACTCCAACCCACTGCGATGTGACTGCCTGTTCCACTGGGCCGCCAGGGACACCTCTCACCCTCGCATCGAAAGGGACACACAGATGAAGGCCCAGGTGGCCCGGGTGGTGCGCTTCATCCAACCTGAGGCGACCTTATGCTCTGCACCTCCCGAATTGAGAGCACGTAGAGTGAGAGAGGTCTCTTCAGGAGAGATGTCTGCATCCTGCCTCCCAACTATTCCCACCAGTTCCCTTCCCTCCTATGTCGGAGTTCAAGAAGGGGGGAAACTGGTTTTGCACTGCCGAGCACTTGCAGAGCCATATCCTGAACTGTACTGGGTGACGCCCTCTGGCCTGAGACTAGGGCCTTCTGCAAACAGTACATCAAAAGGTTTTCCAGCTTCCGCCCTCTGTAGAAACACAACTTCAGATGGCTTTAACAACACATCTGCCCTCAGTTTCCAGCACCCACAAGCCCACAATGATACTGTTTGCCAGTTCTTCAAACACTACCAGCTACAGCCTGAGGGAACCCTAGAGATCAGCAGGATCTCCCCCAGAGAGGCAGGACTGTATACCTGTGTGGCTGAGAATGCATTAGGAGCAGATACACACAGCGTTACAGTAGGAGTGCACAACAGGGGGAAAAATAGAAAGAGGGGGGTGATGACTAAACCGAAGAAATTTCAATCCATGAGAGTAGAAGCCAGGTTGGAGTTGAACGAGGTTGGAGAGCACTATGCTATCTTGTCCTGGCAGAGCAGACAAAACCTGCCCTCCACTCGCTTATCCTGGCAGGCCATGCAGACCAGCTCCCACACACCAACATACACCACGCGCATACTTGCTGGCACTCAGAGCTTCAACCTAACTCACCTGCAGGCAGAGACATTTTACAGAGTGTGTCTACATCTAGGAGTCAGTGAGGACGGCAAGAGAGACAACCTTGGGTCGGAGGGGAGCAAAAAGCCTCGCTGTGTGTCGTTCAGGACCAAGGATGTGCCAGAGCCTCAGCCTGGTTTGCAGCTCAACCCAGAGCTGACCTCCATAGCGGTCACACTACTGCTTCTTGCTTATATCCTGCTGCTAGCAGTGCAGGGCTGGGATGCTGAACCTGGCGAGGAGGCGAGGAAGCATCACAACGCCCTCTGTGTGGATATCAAGGGTCCCCAGACTGTTATTATCGCTCAGAAGACAAAAGAGAGCAATGAAGATCCAACAGATCTGAAAGAGAAGCTGGCATCGTATTATATCATTTGAGATAATTACACCCATTCCAATGCAGACGAGATAAACTGGCACACGTCCATAACATGGGACATGAAATATACTCTAGCACTCACACAAATGAAGGATTTAGAGATTATGGTGCAACGAGAGATTTGTATTTATTTTATATAAGCATAAAGTATATATTGACTTTGTTTCTGTGTTGAGATGTGTTGTAAAGATTGCTTATCTCCCCTTTGGCGGGGAAATAAAACTGGACAATCATACTCCTGCTTAACACAGGGGAAACAACAGAGCCTGAGCTGCCTATGATCACTGGACTGAAACTAAAGAGAGCTTCATACATTTCAGGAATGGATATTTACAGAAGAGAGAGCAGCCCAGACCTCCGGGGTTTTGTCCTGTTTATAGTCAACATGTTTCCACAGACTCGAGCATACTCTCTCCAAGCTGATAAAACTCTGCATTACGACGGGCGCTGAAAGGACTTTCTGCTGGTTTGGACAGTTTAAGTCAAAGTGATTGATGTACACGGCGCTTTAGCTTTGCTCTTGGACTGACTCGTCCATCTTGCGGTACCTATATGGTGAGCTCATCCCTGATAAAACATGTCTCTCTGTTTTAAAATAAAAGTGATTTAAAAGTGACTAGTTTGAGCTTTGAATTATGTTTTTTGCATCTACTTGTGTTTTGTGTTTTTTCTTTTAATCAAAAACTGACATATGGAAAATCATTTGACAAAGACATGAGATTTAGAAAAAAGTCATTTAGAAATAGTGTTGCATCATTTCAGCAAAGCTTAGGTTCTCCACCAAACCAACATGAATACTAATGGTGTTAGACATCTCACGCCTTCTCAGTAACACAAGACGCAGAATGTCCCCTGCTGGAGGAGGAATGTAACTGAGAGGCCAGATTAAAGGGCTGAAAGATGCAATTTTCCCAAACTCAAGTAGCTGCCGAATTTCCCTTCTATCAGAACTGGATCTCAGGACCTCAACTTAGCTTTATGCAAAGGTAAGAAATATAAAATGTTAAAATGTCCTGGCCGTACTCCATCTGTTACCCCAAGACCGCTGGAGATGAGCACCAGTGTTTCCTCGGCCCTGCAAGGATAAGCAGGTAAAGATGATGGATGGGTGGAATATACATCTATTACTCAGTTTCAGATTATCTGATAGCATCAGATCTCTGCTTAGCTGTAAGAGAAATTTATTTCAGATGGACAGGAACAAATGTGAAATGCAGGTCTTGCCGTTTAATTTTTTTAATTAAAATTGGAGAGTGTCAAAGAGTGACATCAGCAGAGATTCTGTCAGATTAGTTGCACCATGAAAATTGTTTCCAGCCAGCAGAGTATTAAAGTCAGCTACTTGAGGTAAGGATTTTGCACATATACTGTTTTTCCACGTTTTGACATGTTAGAACCAACTACCAACGTGTTTTTATTTATAAATACAGCAGAAAATATAGAGGTTTTCTAAATTTCATACAAATATAACTTTGAAACATTGTCGTTTTGTGTGAGTCAGTAATTTGGGTAACACTTTATTTAAAGGGGGTTGAATAAGACTGTCATGACACTGTCATAAACATGACATAACACCTGTCATGAACATCAAGTCTTCATGAATATTTATGACTGTTCGGTAAATTATGACACTTTTAATACAAAGTTGACATTATTCAAAATGTCTTTGTTATGACAACTTGACATTAACCAAGAAATCATTAGTGTTTAAACTTTACCTTTAATAACATAAAGTTACCTAATTTTTAAAGTGCAATCAGTAATACTTTTATAACAAATTTACATCAGTAATGATTTCTTGGTTAATGTCAAGTTGTCATAACGAAGACATTTTGAATAATGTCAACTTTGTATTAAAAGTGTCATAATTTACCGAATGACGCTTTATGACAACAGTCATAAATATTCATGAAGGCTTATTCATGTTCATGACAGGTGTTATGTCATGTTTATGACAGTGTCATAACAGTCTTATTCACCCCCCTTCAAATAAAGTGTTACCGTAGTTTGTAGAAGAGAGACAACCTTTGCTTCAGTAACAGCTGCATTTTTCGAGTACGTTTGCCCACTTTTACCCATTCTTTCCAAAAACGCAAATTAAAAGCCACTTTGGTTGGAGAATGTCTAAAAACATACATTTTCAAGTCTTTCCCCCGGTTCTCAATCGGTTGTAGCTCTTGATTTGACGAGGTCATTCCAACACATGAATGTGATTTGACCTGAAGTAACACTTCCTCTGTATTTCTGGCTTCATCGTTAGAGGAAAGATTGAAATACTGGTTTTTAATGTAACACTGCTTTAAAATTTTAAAAGAAAAATGCGTCTGCTGTGCACAAACGTTATCTGACAAATCGCTGAGGTTTTCACAGAACAACTGGAATTAGAATAAAAACGTCCCCCAGCATGATGCTGACTTGACCAACATCAACTTACTAAGTAAGAGGCACCTGAGTGTAATTAGTGGTGATGGATATTATCTAGTGGTATTTGAGTAAGACTGGCTGAAAACAAAGCAAAAGCGTACATTTCAGATTAGCAGCTGTAAATAAATACTTGTTTCCATCATTATCCTTTACTTTATGTTGTTCTTTCACATAACATCTTTGGACAATGCATTGGAGTTTGTGGTTGTAAGATGAAAATGTGCGAAACTTTATAAGACATTAATGCAATTTAATGTGATTCTGCGTTAAGAATCAACACGTTGAGCATCAGTTAGGACTTCTTTATTCACACAAAACATAATACAACTCTTCAATAAGGCAAGACATTACTGTATATACATAGAATGATCTACATGGATAGCATATTCAAATATTTATATAACTCTGTCATTCTTTAGTAGCACTACATAGTGTAAATACATTTTTTAAGTAAGTTATGTAAAAACAGTTAATGGATCTAAAAATTTCAATTTATTCGTTCATTCAAGGCAAGAGTTATTGTAGAAGATAACGGCAACAGAAGTTGATGCCTGAACATCGTCAACTGGTTCAGTTACTGGTTTGATTATGGGCTGGTACGGTGGCTCAGAGGGCTTAGAGAACAATGCTTTATGCAGAATTAATAAAAGGAAGAGCAAGTCAGCTTGTTTCCCACTAATTCACTGTAATTAGAAAAACATTTGGTAAACACACAGGCCTGGAGCACACTGCATCTTTTGCGCAGCACATGTTCAGCTGGTGAAGATGTACAGCTTTTAAGAAACTCTCGGTGCCACAACCCATTTTTAAACCCCTTAAATTTCCAAAATCAGATTCAAAACAAACTTGGGGGGGGGAAAAGCAAATCGCATACAAGCTGAACTCTGCTATTCCCACTAGCATCAACACAGATTATTGACACAAGCTGACATCATAGTTGCAGTAGGTGCCCTTAAAAAAAAAACAAAAAAAAACGATATAATGGATTTGTTTCAGTGTATACTGAGCATGTTGAATGCAAAAACACACAGGGTTCCTTCACATTATAAAAGTCTAATTTCACAGACTTAAATCATCTTAAACATGATAAATGTTTACATTTTCAGTTTGGGGTTGCAATCTGAACATTGTCATGTTCTTCTATACAACAAGGGGTTCATTTAACAAATCTATATTTGAACTCAGAGGAAAATTGAAAAAACAAATATTTCAGTGCTGTGTATGTGCAACTTATAGCAAATTGTTTGCCGCTATAAATCAGATTTTCAAACTTAGGTAGGCTCATAAAAGCTTTAAACAAAACTAAAAATATGACAATGTTCATCTTTTATATGTAAAAATAGAATAATTCTGCTTCTTTGAGAAACTTATCTTTAGAAATGTATTCTTCATTTTAGCATTGCTAAGGGGAAATGGAGTCTGAAAAAACTAATATTTAAACTTGGAAATACTGGAAAGACAGAGTTATAATGACAAGAAGGTAGTCATTTACCAAAATATAATTTTATAGAGCTTTAACAAATAGTAGCAGTGCTGAGTATCGGCTCACAAGCTGAAAGTCCATAACTGGGAACTACGGGGAAATTGAAAATGACAACACAGCTAAATATAAAGAACATAATCCTGTGTTCATGTGATGCATGAGCAGTACTAGATTTCTCCACTTTTCAGAAAGTTTGAGTTTCATAGGATTGGAAAATCCAGCATAGTTTCAATAGTAGATTGCAGAGAAGCTCCTTAAATCCCCTGGTCTGTGCAGTGAGAGTGTTAAACTGTTAAACTGGTAAAACGAATAGAAGCGGCTTCCTTCGTTTAAGCAATGCAAGGTAAGTTTTTATGATGCAAACTGAAACGCCATGCCTTAAGTTGCGAAAACACAACACCACATAGCATTTATATTAAAAACCATCTTTACCTACTTTGTATCCAGCATGATATGTAGTTGTAGACATCTGATATCAAACATTGAAGAAATGTTTTCTCTTTTTCCTTATGCACAACAGAGAACTGACTAAATATATTAATACTTTTTAACACTGTTAAACTGTTAATTATGGAAGTATATTATAAACTCATGCTGTGTAATTTATGCATTACTCTGGCTAACCTCTAGAGCAATTAGGATTTTTTGTTTTTGGCTGATACCAATTTCCAGATATTTTAAAAAGTCTGACTTCCAAATTTCAATTTTGATTGATTAAGATTTTCTTATTCAAAGGACCATAAGACCTTAAAGATTTAATGACCCCATTAAGGGACAAGGGTGTAAAGAAAATGGATGGATGAAATGTATCAAAGCATACTGCATGTCAATAAAGACATTTCATAAGTAGGGAAAAACTATTCTTTTAGTCTTTAGAAAAATGCCAGATCCTTATTGTTGTAGATATATTGGTGAATCTCTACTTCATATACAAAAATGTTCTCTGTTAAAATATCTTTATGTTTGTTACAACTACATCATGCAGGTTTGTCAAAATGCTGCACCAAGTTATACTGGTAAGTAAATACAGCGACCAAGCTCATAAAAACCAGTTTACCAGGAGTGCATCACTACTGGTGTTTATACCACAGTTTGGGAACCAATATGAACACACAAAAAAACCTGAAGATGTCCACACTCAGACACATACACACAAAGAATGAAAACTGAATTAGGTAATTGAATCCCTTTTGTGAGCCGATACTGTAGAGCAGCCAAGAAAAATGTGAGAAAAAAAGAAATTCAGGCAGCGTCAGCGATCAGTGACACCAGGTGTGTAAACTCAGCTTTGTGCTGGTAACTGCTTACTACCAGCCCTCATCCAGTAACAATGACCAAATCTAGTCCGGTTTTGATTGTTTGTGTGATCCAATTTGGGTTTCCAATCAGCAGATTTAGCAACTGCTCAGAAAAACAACAAACTTTGTGAAGACACAAATGGAGGTTTCAGCACCTGGACTCGTGCCAGTCCTGATATTTATCGTCAACAAAAATTAATCCCCGTCTGAAGATTTCTCTAGCACACGTACATCTCATTTCATAGCAGAAACAGGCTGCTACAGAGAAAGCTGTCCAGCTTAATGACGGTCCAACATGTTTATAACTTGATATTAATGAGGCAATAGTGGAGAAAAAGTGTAGAGCTGATTGTGTTTTACTGTACAAGTGGAGGAACGAGCAGTACCACAGCAAATTTTAAACGTTTAAACTGAAACAGCAGCCCCTTCATTACCAGTTGCCATGGCTACCACGCATAGCTCGACTTAGCAAGAACGCCTTCACTTTACCGAGAAACTAAAAGCTCCGGTTTCATTTCTGAATTAGAGGAGATGAAGATGCTGTCGGGGTTCTCAACTGTTAAGTAAAGTTTAACCTCTGACCCCACCATAAAGCTATTATCACATTTTTTTTGTTTGTTTTTTTGTTTTAAGTCTGACAACCATACTGCATCCTAAACGTGTGTTTTTAAAGTTCTGGGAAAGAAAATCAACCCTTATAAATATAAGCAGCTAAATTCATCGACAGATGAGTAGACGTGTCTTTTATCAATACATGCATGCATGGCATTCGAGCACACACAGAAGCACACGCACAACTCAGCTGTAGTTGTAGGAGAAGTTGTAAGAGCTAGGCTCCTTTGGCACTGGAGGCGGGGCTTCTGGGATCGTGATGTTCTCAAGGTCGAGGAGGCGGAGCTTCATCTCCATGCTTATGAGGGTATCTAGGTCGCTGCGTGTCAGGTCACTGCCCATCTCTCTGCCCAGCAGCGCACACAGCCCGTCGGTCCAGATGCAATACTGGACATGTGGGCACAGAAGCACAAACACACACCAACACACACGCACACACACACACACACACACACATGCAGAGGAGTTTTGGTGAGTGAGGATCCTTCACGGTCAAATTTACTGACCCAAGTAGCTCTGGGAAGGGGAAACATTCCCCAGTTGTGGGAGCGAGTTCGAACAAAGCATTTAGATTTTTATCAGAAGATGTTCAAATATTGAGGTCGGATATTGTTTCCTCTGGAAAAGAAAGATTTAACTGAATTCACACAACAAAAATTCCCCTTATTTTCCAAAAGATCACAATGAAAGATGTGTTTTCTAGTGAGCGGAAAAGTTATCTAGCCTGAAATAACTTCAGAGACACTTGCAGTAATCAACCAAACTCTACCCTCTGAGATGTGAGATGTTTGAAGGGTTTACTGCAACCTACGAGGGTGAGACTGCCAGATCCTGCTGCAGAAGAGCCTCCCCACAGCATGACGCCTCCACCTCTATGTTTCATGGTTGGCATGAGCTTCTTTTCCAGGAATGCTGCATTTGGTTGTCCCCCTTCCAGACCTCCCACGAAACGTAAACTTGTGCAGCCCTTTTTAGATTGATCAGACATCTACTTTAATGTCAGCAAACTACTGGTGTAGATCTAATGACTTCCTTTTAGGGTTTTGATTGCTTATTTTTGCATCTTGTGGTCAATTTGCTTGGAGAGAATCATTTGTGTGCATTTGTGAATGAGTAAATGGTTTCTATCGTACATCGTTTGCTTCGTGTGCCTATTTATGGGATCTGTTGGTTTCTCTTCTTCAGCAGGGCTTCTGGCCACTGGCTTGAGCAAACAGCCCCAAGTTCACCTGTCAACAAAGTTAGCAGTGCAGAAAGTCTTGGTTTTTACTTTAATTCCTGTTTGTACTCCTTGGTGAAAGTAAATCCAGCCCCCAGAGGTCGTGGCACATTTCACGCTAATGTCACGGCTCAAGTATTGCTGTTCGTTTTACAAACATTAGATAAATTATGGGCAGAGTTTCCTCCAAATACGAGCATCAAACACCGGTTAAATGTTAGCCAAGTGTGCAAAAAAGGCTCTGTCAATCACAAGGTTCTTACACCGTCTTCATGGGAAAAATGCAAACTTTTCTAGGCTCAACTTTCTAAAGGTCTCGGTTCTTCAAGTCTGTTGCAAAATGTAACATGAAGGGAGGAATAAAAGAGAGAATAAAAGGAGGAAAGGAGAGAGCAAAGGAAGGAATGAAGGAACAAAGGGGGGAAAATGCGATAAGAAATAAAGTTTGAGAATAGAAAAATGTTTTGATATTCCCATTGTCTGTTTTGATACTTATTCAGACATGGAAAACACTGGAAACAAATTCCAGACGTTTCCAAACCTTTCCAGGTTGCGTACGAACCCTGGAGTCAAGATGGACATTCAGACTCTGGTTTATGTGAACTTTGTAGATGCAAAGCCTTCAGTGAACCAGCCTGACTGTCTTCAGGTTAATGAGAAGTCAGTCAGCATCAAAACATTACTGCAGCCAGCCAAGGCCAGCAGACGACATCAAAACAATGAATACAGGGTTCAATTATTTCATCTCATTCACAATTCAGACACTGCAGCAAAAAACCTGCGAGCGCACAGTCATAGCCTGCGAATATTTTACCTCGTATTTGTTCGGTGCAACAAAATTAAGCGTTTCGTCCGGATCGTAGAGGACGGAGAAGGCCAGCTCCAGCACCTCCTGGCAGAGCGAAACAAATTCAGCAACAACACAGCAAGGTCACGAGTCAGCAAAATATGTTAGACATGAATACAAATGAACATTTTAGCACCTTGTTTTGTTTTAGAGCACTTTTCTCCTTCATATGAGGGCAATCCTTTCCTGTTAACACAGACTTGATGTCTGAGACAGGGACTGGAGAGAAAAAAAACAGAGAAATTTATCCTCTCACCAGATGCAGAAGAATTGTTTTGTGTTTCTCAAAAAACACAAAAAGTAGCAGAAACAAACAAAAGTGTGTCTCACTCTTGTCACTCAGTAGCTCAAAAGGCACTTCACCCTGAGGTGACTCCTCCAAATCCCCGTAGTGCAGAACTTTGTGATTAAGAGATAATCGGCAGAACCAGAACTTTTCTACAAAAAAAAAAGAAAAAACAATAATCAATAGAAGCAAGACTCTGCGCAGACAGACAAATGTCTGCAGCGCTCCTCTCGTTACCTTGCCTTCGACGGTTCCCCAGTTTACGGAAGCAGCTTCCCTCGCACAACCGGTTGAGCCGCTGCTGCTTGATGAGCTCCAAGATCTCGGGTTGAATCCTCTCCCGCAGCTCTCTGCAGCACAGCACAGCATGAGGAACTGGAAAACCATGAACACAAAATGAATAATGCAGGAAAGGCGCAGACTGACATGATGGGCGGAGACTGGAAGTCGTCCTGGCTCATCCTTTCTGACTGCCGCAGACGCAGTATCTCAGAGTAGCTGAGGCCTCGCAGCTTGTTCTTCAGCTGGTCTATGGAGGACGGCTTCATGGCCAGAGCCCTGGTAATCTGCTCCCGGACCACCTGCATCACCTGGGCCAGCGTTCACACACACACACACACGCACACACACACACACACACACACACACACACACACACAAATAATGAGGGCTGATGGAGCAAAAATGTAAGGCTCAAAAGCTGGGTTAATGCAGACGCATGTGAACCCTTTAGATTAGTTTTTCTTTGTGATTCTTTAGGTATAATTATTTCAAATAACCCTTTTTATTCTATTGAACTTAACAGTGTCGCGTGTTGCATGAATAATACCAGTGTTCGCCCTCACCAGGCGCTCATTCAGTTGCTATAAAAAAGCTCATCTGACATTACTGGTCTGGACCAAAAGCAGAAAATTGATACTAGAATTGAAAAATGCAATTTAATAAGAGGTTGTACAATTATCAAGTCATTTTCTCACTGTAATCATGGAAATATGTAGTAATCCAGCTGCGAACTCAATGGTCTGTGTTAATCTGTATTTAAACAGATGGGAAATACAATCCTTTGTGCAAAACCATCCACAAAAAATAGACTGACTTCTGCTCAGTACATTTATTCAGTGCAAAAAAAAGAAATAATTGTTCATTAGGACATCACCTGTAAACCTCCATTTTACCATCGCTCTTTTACCAAAAAGAATGAATTTATTCCTCTCCAATAAAATGTAACGAGGTTTGAGCATTCATGAAGATCTTTGCAGTCTTTTGGGTCGTCCTGTTTTCTCTCATGTTCTCCTCTCAGTCAAGGGCAGGGGTGTCCGAACTTTTGGCCACATGGGCCAAAATTACAGATTCAAAAGTAATTACGGGCCAAAAAAAACCTAAATTAAAGCAAATAAAGTATCCGATGTAGATCCAAAACTTGAAAACAATTTTTATAATGGTGTATTAGGGCCATTGTAGATAGAAAAAAAGGAGTATATTTCTGGCAAAAATTCAGAAATATTCTAGAAAAAAAATTTAAAAGAAAACTTTTGACATTTGAAATTCAGAAATTCACAAGATGTTTTGGGAAAAAAAATCTTGTAAATTTCTAGATATTAATCTAGAAATTTGATGCTTTCTTTCTAGCAAGTTCCCTTGTTTTTCTAGAAAATTTCTGACCTTACTCTCAAAATTTCTGAGTTTTTTGGCAGAAATGAATTGCTTACTGTCATTTTGCATGTTTTCTGTATTAAAAGAAAGACGTAGTTTTCAGTTTCTTTTGGGCTCGACTGAATAAATTTACCTTCAGTAATGAGACCAGGATTTGGGTCACTTTCTTTCAAAGCGTTTGCTATATTTAGCCAAGTTTAAGAAAGAATAAAAGCTGATTCGGGTGCAGCAATGTTGCCTTTTCAGTAAAAGTCTCTGGATAAACTTGGTTTTACCTTTTGTTAAAATTTTTTTGTGTAAATACGAATACTTTGTGCTATACTTCACATTTTCCTGTGTAAGAAAATAATGTTGGTAACAATTTTTACCCTGATTACAAATTAAAAGTGTACATTTGCATCTACAAATGAAATTTGTATCATTTTTGAATTGTAGTTGGGGGCTGAACAAAATTAGTCCAAGGGCCATAAATGGCCCCCGGGCCACACTTTGGACATCCTTTGTCTAGGGACTGAGATAAATATGAAACAAACATGATTTTGTGTTTGGTGAACCATTTCTGTTGAAAGATGTTTTGGATCATTCATCTTTTAAAACAAGCATCTCAGAGTGTGTTGAGTGAAAAGAAAAATCCAGATTTTCCAATAATTAAATCCTCATGATTAAAAAATTTGATTAATCAATGATTGGTTTATGACCCATCCCTAATACAGGGTATGTTAATCATTTTATTTTCTTGCTCCATTCTTTGTTTTACTATTAAAGCAAATTGTAATTTTCTTCTGAAACAGAAGCTGCTGTCTTCAAAGTGAGATTCTGCTACTAAAATACAGGAACCACTTATTATCCACTGGCCCAAACATTAATCTCCCAGTCCGCCCATTAGTGCAGACCAGCGATGGACGTGTAAATGACTCTCTTTGGAGTGAAAATGCGAGTTTGGAGTGGGCATGAGTGGTGGCATTGTGCGTGGACAAACTGTGTTATGAGACAGATTTTGGAGTGTTTAGTGGTCATAAAAACGGAGAGTGAAGGTCACTGGACACAGAAGATGCCTCATAGACAAATTATACAGCTTTATCAGCACTTGATGGAGCTTGATAGGGGTCACATTGTGGGTCTGTATGAGCTTAAGCAGTCGCATCATATAATTGCTCTGCATGAGCGGTGTGCAGATGTCACCGTGGGTCGGTGTTGGAACCAATTACGTGAGGGCGACCGCACGGGTCATGAAGTTCAACTCGTCCAGAAAAGTCCATTTTTGTCATATTGTGCACCAATAATTAAAGGAAACTGACAACTGCGTCTGCTGCTGGAGGACATGCTCTTGACTCTTAACAACATTCCCTTTTTTGTCAGAGAATATGTTCTTTTCTTTTTGGATGACTCTATTCTTTAGATTAATATCCACATTGATTCATGATTTTTTTAAAGCAGCACAATTTGGCTTCAGCCCAAATATAAAGGGAGAGCCAGATAACTGGAAGGAGGCAGTTTAAATCACATGGCAACCAAAGGTGCTAATTACCTCACCTCTAAAATTAGCATGCGAATAAAATAAACAGGAACAAATCAAATTTGCTCTGTTTGCAAAGGTTTCCGTGAGCGCTGCGGGTAAATAAGCTGCCACCATAAGGTCTAAGGTTTGTTTTGGAAAGCTTAGGCATAAAAAAAATAAAAATTGAGAGCTTTTAATTAATGTGTGCATCTGAATATAAATACGAGCGTTGTGTAATCTCAGACCTTGTTGAAGTCCTCAGCCGTGGCTCTCATCTCCTTCCATGTTTTATTAAGCAGCTGGATGCAGACGCAGAAGAACTCCTCCCACGCGCGGTCATGAGTGAAGAACATGGGGTGATAATCATTGCAGCCCTCGTTTGCTAAACAGAAAACAATTTCAAATGTGTAAACATGGGTTTTGGCCAGATGCTGCACTGAAATCAGATGCACAGACACACTGGTCAACCTGATCATCAGCATGTAAAGTGTAACCACTTCGTTGCATTGATCTTGCCTTGATTATTGGCTCTGCTGTTGCTGCGTTAGGAAGAGTTTATTAGCAGAGACACTGGAAAAAATCTCCAGGTGACCAGAATCAGCCAATTTATTCTCCGGCGGTCCTAATCAGTGATTTGAAAATAAAGATTCGATCTCTTTTTTGTGTTCACCAAACACACCGAAGCACTACAAGGGTTGCACAAACGCCGCTGCTGGGTGGACAAGTTGTTACTGAGGGACACTGACACAGTCACAGGACGCTTAAAATGTGCAAGAGGCTTGTCAAGAGATGCCTGGGCTTCCTTCAAGCTGCCAGACAGCAAAAGAGAACAAGAATACAGTTGTTTTCTTCCGAGCTTTTCCCCTCAGTCTGTCATGAAATATGCTGGGTTTGCAAGTACTGGCAGCCTTTTTTAAAGTCTTAAAAAAAAAATTGAAAGGGTCGACATTTCTTAGAAAAACATGCTTGGAATGGTGTTTAGTGGGGGCGAGTTTAATGAGTGTATTTGATGTGCATAGTGTTCTGTCCGTAATTTTGCTTGATTCCTGCAAAGTGTCTTTAAGGGTTTAGAAAAGCACCATACAAATATATATTTTTAATTAACATTACTATTATTATTATTTATTGTTATAAAAGACGATTTCAAATGTCGCTTCTGCAGTCGTCTTGTCTTTGTTTTAATAGCTTTGGAGTCCTATGTGTAACACTTACTGCCCCCTCCGTTCCTGATATAAATTAATTGTTTACTGATTATAACAGGAAAGATGCTAAGAATATTAAAGTTACAATAAATTACATGTATGATGTAACAACCTGATATGTAAGAAACACAGAAAAGCACACCAAAGCTTTTTATTCTCAAAATTTTAAGTGGAACAAAATTATTGTTTATTCTAAAAAGATGTTGTATAAAAATACTGAATGTCTTGTTATGTGGGGCATGCTAAACAAAACAAAACAAAATAAAACAAAACAAGTTTTTGAGTTACAGTTTTTGTGGTAGATGAGTAAATGTGTTTTTGTTCGGAGGCGTTGTATTTCTACATACCTCTGTGCCGCAAAGCCTGAAGGATTTTACTGTGTCTGCAAAGTTTCTGATGCAGAAAGTGAAATCCCTGTAACTCTAGGCTGCCATCATTATTTAATTTTACAATTAGTAGTAAAGATTCATTTTGTGCAGAAAGCATATAAAGAATTATTATGATACTCTTCATGGTTTCTAAGGATGGCCAATTAAAATGAATACTGACAAGCTTTACAAAATTTGGGAAATCAGACACAAAACCTCTAATTATTTCTCTCTCTCCTAACACACTTTTTACACCCAGAGGCAGATGTACAAAGCCACTTACGCAGTTCTCCGACCTGGAGAATCTCGCACAGCATCCGAGTAAGTTCGATCGCGCAGCGGCCAAAGGGGCACTCATGCTTGTCCTCCCGACTGCTGTTCTCCAGCACGATCTGTCATAAACAGAAAGACAAGTTAAGGCCCAGCCAGGCTTTTCAGCTCCTTTAGTGGGTCAAAGTCATGTGTGATGCCGGCACTGACTCTGATGTAAGTATCCTGATGAACCCGGGCCAGATAAAGCATGTTATCCAGAGCCAGCATCCCAGGAGGAGTCTGGGTAAAGTCCATGGCCGGGTTCAAATGGTTCTGTGTTTCAGACAGAGATAATGAGGCACAAGAAAGAGAAAACAGCACTTTGGTTTTTCTGTTTGAATCTGATTGTGTATCTGGTGAAATCTGCTCACAGTGAAGCCGAGCATCTTGTAGTCCTTGGTGTACATTGCTTTCCTCTTCTCTGTACCGGTGGGATCAGTGTCTCCATCAAAGGCAATTCTGCGCAGCTCAAAAATGATGTCTCTCTGAGCCTGAGATGGGGGAAAAACAACCATGTTAACAGCTTATCAGCATAAAGAGGGAAACATTTACCATGATAGCACCAAAATTACAAAAGAAGCCAGAAAGTAGATGGGTCAATCAGCGATGAGCAGATGGCTTGCAGCAAGTACTGGCAAAAACGGGAAAGGCTTAATTTTCCGGTCTGCTGATTGCACTTAAAGCAAATTTATCAGAGAGTGTGCTACCCACGTAATAGGATGTCTCTATTAAACCTTCGCAGCGTGCACCCACTCCCACTTAATTAACCACGGCTTTCATTTTAACATGCAACGGCAGCTTGTCTACATGCTGGGGTTTTTACACATTCATGTGCAATTAGTGGAGCCAAAATGCATTTTAGGAAGACTATAGAACATGTGAATGGAAAATATTTTGCTTGAAAATCTCACCTGGTCATTGGGATCCATTTTGGTCATCATCCTTTCTTCCAAAAGGTTAAAGGTCAACACCTGTAACACATACAGCTGATGTGCCATCTCTGCTTTGATTGGTCGATTTCCCCTGATGACGTGCTAAAAGAGAAAAGAGCCACAGTAATTATTAGAGCATTCATGTTTTCTGCTATAAACGGCAGACAAAATTCAACTATACAAAATGTTAGACTCTAATTCATAAAAAAATAATAATATTGGGGACCTTTTCATTTACAGTCACAAAGATGACTGTGTTTTATTTGGGTTTAATGTGATAGACCGACATCAAACATAAAGAAATAAATAAATCTAAAATTAGACCACAAAACATTAGAAAACTTTAATTATTTAAGACCAGCTCAGTAGGTCTTGAAAGTACTTGGATGTTGTACATTTGTATCAGTTGAGGTTGCTGAAATGTACAAAAACCAAAAACCAAAAAACCCCAAAAAACAAGAAAACTAAATTTTAAGTGGCTTTTGGATGTTTATTCTTACTTTGAAGAACAAATATCCAAAGGAAGTTTGGACCTTATTTCATGTAATTCTTAAAACAGACAAACATGTCCTTTCATATGTAATCATTAAAATTTTGAGATACATACATACATACATGCATGCACACACACACACACACACACACACACACACACACACACACACACACACACACACACACACACACACTATTCATGAGAAGTGCAAAGTGACTCCAGGGATCGGAGGGAGACGGCACACACTGTGTTGTTTCAGGTAACTATGGCTCATTTAAAAGTGTTCAGAATCACAAAGTTTTATTCCA
Source organism: Poecilia latipinna (assembly GCF_001443285.1). Classification (NCBI taxonomy): domain Eukaryota; kingdom Metazoa; phylum Chordata; class Actinopteri; order Cyprinodontiformes; family Poeciliidae; genus Poecilia; species Poecilia latipinna. The sequence continues at coordinate 116,809 of NW_015114433.1, read as the reverse complement.
AGAAAAGTTTGAGTTTCTCCAGGAAACTGGAGCGCAGCACTCTTGTCTATGACATTTACAGCCAGTTCAGGCAGGTCTTTCCTGACTAGTGCCAAGAGAAATCATTTTCAGGGCAAATTATTTTCCACTTCATGGACTCGATGGCGTATCACATTTACTGGTTCGGGGTCTCGGCTTTCTGAGTGAGTGAAGCGTTCGATTTTCCCGAAACAAACTTTTAGTTGCAGGAAAGATTTTGAGGGAGCTGGATGCTCCGAATTACTGTAGGCTGTATTTAATAAGGCCAAAACACTGAATTACTCTCATCTAACATGCGTTTATTCCAACATTAGAGTTTAATACTCACATTTAGGATTATGGACCGCAGGTGCTTCTGAGCCAAAGTGCTTGCCATTTCCTGAGGATACACACAAGTCAACAAGAAAATGAAATAATTGACAAAGATTTACAAGACAGCAAAGATCCAGAGAAGTAACTACACCAAAAACAAAATTAGAAATTCTACATCTACATTTCTATCAGCGCTTTGAATGGCATGGATTTGCAAAATAACATTTAACATGGTCTAAGATGATTCCGCTAGGAGACTCTGCCTGCTGCAGCAACAAGAAGCGGTTATATTTTAACATGATCAGATTATGCTATGGCTGATTGAGACACAAAAAAGATCAGTGAGGTGAGACAGGAGAAGGGCTGTGGGGCGGCATGAGCAGCTGAGAGGACGTGTACTCACGGTGAGGTGCTGCTCCAGTGGGTTAGTACACTCCTCCTATGAGTGGGTGCAGGGAGGAGGGGCATGGGCACCACAGTAATGGAAACAAAAAGTGCAAACACACGGACCGTGAGACTCAGGCATTACAAGCATGCAGTGGAATAAGAAGATGACTCACATCACATGAGAAAACAGGCTGCTGACGGCAGCTGGTGTACCCTGCACACACTGCGTTTATCTAGATAATTCTCCCTCCTGTCATAAAAATCAATAAACATGACTCTCTGTTCCTTTTCATTGCATAAAAAACACACAAATGGAAGGGACACACACCTAAAATATGAAGAAATAAAAACGTAATATCAGTTTTAAAGAATAACTTCAAACTAGAACAAGATTCCTTTTTTTTTTTTTTTTTTTTTTTTGTTGGAAAAAAAAAAAACTGAGACGGGGGGACAAGATGGGGT